>NW_013955004.1:4181-9015 GCF_001266775.1 Austrofundulus limnaeus
GTTTGGTTATTTGTCGATTCTGATGAATCGAAGGGGGGATTATGTGGTGTACTGTGCCTTTAAGAATGTGAGCGCGCCTCCAAGCGTGAGCGCGCCCTTTGTTTGGAGTCCAATTTTACCATCTCGCTGTGATGACATGTTCCCTTCTCTCTCGCTAAATAAAACCTTGTCCAGAGCTGAGATATCGTCATTTTTTAAGGGTTTTTTAACATTCAGCAACTTCCAGCAATCCCGCAGCAGCAGCAAGCAGACGACGACGAGACGGAGGGAACAAGCCACAGACCGACAGCCTCAGAAGAGCCGAACCGAACACATCACTACCCTAAACAGAAATTAAAGTGTAACTACCCCCAAAATGTAAAAAATATGACAGAACAGAAATAATATGTTAAATTTCAAATCTAAATGTGTTAAAGTGTTAAAGTTTACGTTTGAGAATTTTGAAATGGCATGCAGCCTTTACTGTTGGTGCTTGGCTCATGTCATTAGCCTAAGACAAACACAACCACTAGTGCCTAAAAGCTGATAAACGCTTCCTTACATTCATTTGCAGCTGGTGTCCAAGCTGCACTTCAAACTGTCCAACCACAACTACCAATCTATTGTTTTCAATGAACACATTTTGAATTTAAATTTTAAATGTTATCTTATGTTGCATAGTAAAAGTGAGCAAAATGTAAGAACAGTTAGCTAAACAACAAAGAAATGTTAGTGGGATTTTTTTAACTAGGATTTCATACTCAGAAAGTGAACTAAATAATGAAAACGTGTCAGTGACATTTTGCAATGTTTTATTTCACACTTGGTGTCATATAAATAAAAATTTTATCAAAAATTATTGAGGTGGAAAATCTAAAACAAGCATCTTGAGTTCCGACTATGTAAATCTTTTGCACTAAAACGTCCTTTACTTTGTTTCATTTTTCATTATTTTATGGACTAATGAAGTCTGTGTCCAAAACTAATGTGAATGTTTCAAAATAAAGGAAAAAAGCTGACTAACAGTTGCTTCTTTCAAATTTTGGCGCAAATGTTCGTTCTCAGACTATAAAGTTTGACTCACCAACTGTGCTCCTAATTTTCTGTCAGAGCGCTGAGGTTTTCTTTCAACATGATTATTTTTCTTCCACTCTCTAATGTATCTGTTTCTGTGTTGTTTTTCAGAAACTTAAACACCATGACTAAATTTTGTTTCCTTTTCAAACTAAACTGAGTTTCAGCAATCATTTACCAATTCACTTTAATCCAGAGTTAGCTTATATTATTGAGTGTTAAGGAGATCAGACTGTAAGAAAAGATTAACTCCTGACAAATTAAAGATTTCTCACCCAGCAAGATGAGCCAGAACCGGCTGTCCATGTTGCAGGTTTTCCCACAGTTTTCTTTCCAGTTATTTATCCTCATATGTGAATGTTTGAGTTTCAGAGGAGGAAGTGTCTACAAGAAAACATTCAGCAGAGCAGCCGATAAAATCATAAAGTGTTCTTTCATCTCCGTCCAACACGTCAGCTGAACAAAGGTCAGTCAGATACAAGGGGACAGCTTCCTCCTTCTTAATGGGGTTTATTAAATTCAAAATTTGTTCTTAGAGCAAGATTATGTTTCTGTAAATATTCCCAAATTCGCTTTTGCTCCAGATTTAGTTCCTTTCTTGCTCACAAGTCACCTATAAAGGAATATGAGCTACACTATTGGCTGTAAAATCCCCTGTAATAATAAACATTAACTAATTTATTAAATAGGGGAAAGTACGCATCAATAGATGACCTGGTAGTAAAATGTTCCACAAAAAACTGGTCAAAACATAAATCTCACAGTAACTGCTTCAAACTAGTTTACTTTGATGGGTTCTGTTAAGATTAAAACAATACTAGAGAAATGGACAAAGGAATAAAAAACACCACCTTTTCACTTATTTTTTATTTTTTTGAGTGAACAGATTAAATCAGTGCTGCATTCACTAAACATCAGTGGTCTGAGTCTCATGTTTAATACGCATAAAAGTTGTGTGTGCCAGGTTTTATGCACACGCCGGGATGTTTCCAAACCAACGCTGCATTAAAGGTTGCATAAATATACGTATGTTTTTCACCTGCCGTGAGAATGTGCAGACAGCAAAGTTTTTTAGTTGACAATTTTAACCCACAGAGTCAATCTCAGATGAATCCACAGAAACATGATTCTATTCTGTTTTCTGGAGGTAAGGAGCGTCTGAACACGGTATTCAATTTTTTAGTTTGAGCTTTTATTGTTTAAACCTGATCAATGAAACAGAACCTCATTTAACCTCAGACACACTTTACAAAGAGCTAACAAGCAACCAAAGCCAGACTTAACAACTACTATCATGTTAACACTTTGTTTTCTCTAACAACAGCCGATGAAGCTAAATTTGTACATTTCTTTTTTTTTTCGCCAATACAATCGACACTTTAGATAAATAATAGTGCTAACTGTTAGCAATGCTAATAGCCATTTTGGGTATGTTCGTTTTGCACACTGCTTGAGCCCGTAAGTGAAAAGGAGTTACAAAATTAGTTCCTTCGAAGCGATTCTTCAGCTTTCATGTACACGTTTTGCTCTTTTTTAGAAAGGTGTAACAGCCTAGAAACTACTCTAAATGTTGTGTACGTTCATGGCTGATAAACTTGTTTGGTTATATGATCAAGACAAAAAACAGAGCAGCATAAAAATGATCCAAACAAACTCAGTCCACTGTAAACTGTAAAGATTTATTTATACAGTATAATATATACATTTGTTCAGACATAAAGATATGTTTTTGTCAGATAAACATACATCAGAGGTGCACACACACAGTTGAGGAGAATAGAATATGGGAATTGTCTAAAAAGCATTTTGGGTAACACTTTCAGCACAAGTAAATTAAATTGCTTAACTGCTGAGGAACCACACAGTAAATAGTAATTACAAAGGACCCATAAGAGGAACTACTGTGTAGTCACTGAGTGGTTCCTATAGTTAGACTTAGGTTTCCTGACTTGTTCTTCATTTCTGCTGCTATAGACTTAGACTTGTGGAGCACAAACTGATCACATTTCCTCACTCTGCTGTTGTCTTTAGTCTCTCTTCTCTTCATGTTTATTGTAATTATTTCTATCAATAACATGTTTTTTTCTTTGTCTCTTTTCCAGAAGAAGGTGCACCTGGACCAGTTCTTCTGTGTTTCTCTGTGTCTCTTTCCTGTCCTCCAACCAGCCGGTCGAGACAGATGGCCGCCTGTCCTGAGCCTGGTTCTGCGGGAGGTTTCTTCCTGATTAGCAGGGAGTTTTTCCTCTCCACCGTTTGCTCAGGGTGGGAGACTGTGATGAAGTGATTCAACACAATCTGCTGGCTTCTTCTTTAGATTGTTCTTTTTATGTACAGTGCCCTGAGACAACGTATGTTGTGACTTGGCACTATATAAATAAACTGAATTGAATTGTTACTAAGGACACAAAAGAGGAACTACTCAGAAACTACTTTAGAAGATGAAGTAAAAAAGAAAAGAAAGAAGTTCTTTTTAGAACTTTACTTGAGGGTACACAAAAACAGAAGGACTGTGATCAGTTATACATCGGGGAAACAAAACAGCCACTGTTCAAAAGAACAAGCCAGCACAGACGAGCTAAATCATCAGGCCAGGACTCTGCAGTTTACACTCATCTACAGGCCAGCGGTCACTCTTTCAGAGATGAAGATGTTCTCATGGTTGATAGAGAGGAACGTTGGTTTGAGAGAGGAGTAAAGGAAGCCATCTTTGTGAAGAAAAACTGTTCACCATTAAACAGAAGTGGAAGTCTTCGTGTCCAGTTGTCCTCCTCCTACATTTCCCCACTATGGGATCAATAAAAAGTTTTTTTAATCTTACTTTTTACCACCTTTTGCACCAAATTAATCTGAGTTAATCAGCCCTGCTATTTAACTATAAGTTTTCCTTCGTAAGGAAGATTATCAAATGGCTTCGCCAAAATCTGGTCCACAACATTCAAACTGTCTGCCATATGTGCAGCTTGCTACTGGTGCGAGAATAGAGAGTGAAGTGTGTCCGCCTGTGAGTGCTTTGCGACTAAGGGGCTCAGCAGCTCCTGCTGGACAGAAGAAGTCAGAAAGAGTCTTCAAACATAAGCAGCTACAGAACAACCACCAGAAATAGAAGCTCGATTTGTTGCTAGTCTTTTTTAACAAAGAAAATGCTGCTAAAAGGATTAATAAAGTCTCCGGTTCAACTCCGAACAGAAACTAAACTAAAAACTGCTCCCACGGAATGTTTACACCAAAAGCTCGCTGATTCGCTCATTACGCTGTCAATCAAAAAGGGATTCAACCTCCAACAGATCATCCAACTATCATGCAGAAGCTGAGCGTCTGGGCCAGCCGAGGCCCGCCCACTATCCCAAAGACCCCCAGAGACGCTCAGCGTCTGGGGGCGGGACAAAGCCAGCATTTATCCAAAGACTCGTCTAGTTTCGCTGCAGTCTTTGCATCACTAATGAGCTCTATGGAAACTCAGCGTCCGACTGTTTAAAGCACTGTGAAGCTGCGGGAATGAGTGAGAGTAAAGTTGTGTCGTTACCAGTGATAAGAAGCTGATTCTGAACTAAACTTGAGCGCGTTGTAGTGCATATTTAGTCAGTGACATGTACACACAACATTATATGTTTGATCTTTTTATTTTTTACATTTTAGGGGAAGCTGAGCTTCTCTTGCAGTCTTAGAGCAATCACCTCTGCAGTAATTACTCAGTAACTATTCAGTAACTACTCAGTAACTATTCAGTAACTACTCAGTAACTATTCAGTAACTACTCAGTAACTATTCAGTAACTACTCAG
>NW_013955004.1:10015-13463 GCF_001266775.1 Austrofundulus limnaeus
AAAAAATGACAATACCAATACCAACAATATAAAAAATGACAATACCAATACCAACAATATAAAAAATGACAATACCAATACCAACAATATAAAAAATGACAATACCAATACCAACAATATAAAAAATGACAATACCAATACTCGCTTCTGTCAGTGTGCCCCATGGCTACAGGGTAGTTTGCCATCATCAGTGTGTGAATGTGAGTGTGAATGGGTGAATGTCTGTTAGTGTAAAGCGCTTTGGGGTCCGGAGGGACTTGAAAAGCGCTCTATAAGTTCAGTACCATTTACCAAAGTCTCATATTTCCTGTGGTGTCCCCTGCAGGACGTTACAACTATGTCTGAGCAGAGAAGGTAAACACTGTCAGCTGACCTCCTGCACACAGTTATTAATGGTTAAACTGCAGCTGATGAAGATGAACTCTGCTCGTCCTCCTCAGTCTGCAGACAGCATGGCTCGCCTCGTAGAGTGTGTCCCCAACTTCTCCGAGGGCAGAAACAAAGAGGTGAGACTTTTCAGCTCTGAGTTCAGACTGAACTCTGCTGCAGTTTGAGACCTTTTGGTTTCACGTCCGATCGGACCTCAGCAGCTTCAGAACAAACTGTTAGCAGATAAAAGAGCTTTACTGCTTAGTTTTAGGTCAAACATGGTCACCGTGTATTTTTCATCTGTTTGTCCTGCAGCATGTCTGTTCAGTTTACAGCTACTTCATTCAGAGCTAGAACTAAAATCATTTTATTGTCTCACCTAAAACTTTGAAAAGCTGAGGGTCTCAGATTTTAAAGTCTGCAAGTAAACAAAGTTTAATCTGTAAAAACATTTTCCTGTCAGTCAGGACAATCTTTAAACCTGTTCTGTTGGATTCCTGATCAGATTCTGGTTAATCATCAGAGTGAGTTTGGTTTCAGCTGCAGGTTGTAACCCTCCTACTGACTCCGTTTTAAAGCTTCTTCCTCTGATCTGAACTAGACTTCAAACAGAACCTGTGTGATCTGTTCAGGTGATCGATGCCATCTCTGCAGCCGTCTCTCAGACCCCAGGCTGCAGCCTGCTGGACGTTGACCCCGGAGCCTCCACCAACCGCACAGTCTACACATTCGTGGGTTCCCCTGAGGCGGTGGTGGAGGGGGCTTTGAGCGCTGCCCGACAGGCCTTTAGCCTCATCGACATGAGCAAACACTCAGGTGAGTCCGAGGCCCAGAGAGAACTCAACGCTTTCAACGTGAAAGCTCTTAAATATTTTGTTCTTCTTTAGGGGAACACCCACGGACTGGAGCGCTGGACGTCTGTCCCTTCATCCCCGTCCAAAACGTCAGCATGGACGACTGTGTCCACTGTGCCAACGAGTTTGGACGAAGACTGGCAGAGGTGTTGCATGTTCCTGGTCAGAGAGATTTATTTATTTACTTACTCATTTACTTCATTACACACCTTTTTTATTCTATTTCTTCATTTAGCTGTAGAGAAATCTGCAGAACCCCTGTAAGGACATTGGGGAATTTTCATCATTTGCATTCCCACAAAACGCTTTTGTGTTATCTTGCAATACTTTTAGCATTTTTACACAAGCACAGATTGAATATCTTTCTATTTATGTGTATAGGCAGGCAAATTAGAGCGCTGCCGCTCCCACAGGGTTAATATGTGGTAGTCTCATATGCACACCATACCACTTTAACTCAGCATCGGCATAAATGTCTCTATATCTCTATATCTCTATCATTTTTTTCAGTAATGGAATGTTTCAAAATAAAAGTCTTGTTTAGTACAGTCAATACAAAACAATACAATATTGCAAAGTAATGCAAAAGTTTTGCATGGAAATGCAAAAAGTATTGCTTAGGAACACAAAGGAGGGAAAAAATTTCCTTCAGTGTCCTCTTGGGGGATTTTTTTTTTTAAAAAGACAAGAAAATAAATTAAAATAGTGGAACAAAAACATTTATGCATCAACAGGTGTTTGTTTATAATGAACCATAATTAATCTGAAAATCCTCCACAGTGAATCCTTAAAATTCTCTAAATCTGTTCATGTCTATGATTCTACAAATCCTCACAGTCTATCTTTACGGAGAAGCAGCTCGAACAGAAACGAGGAGGAACCTTCCATCAGTGCGAGTCGGAGAGTACGAAGCTTTACCTGACAAGGTGAGTTTGGTTCTTCATGTAGAGTCAGAACTTCACAATTTACTTTCTGTTTTTCAAACATCAAATGTTGATGGTTTTGTTTACATTTTGTCTCCCTAAAGCTGAAACGTCCAGAGTGGGCTCCTGACTTTGGCCCCGCCCACTTTGTTCCATCGTGGGGCGCCACAGTAACCGGTGCTCGAAAGTTCCTCATCGCCTACAATGTGAATCTGATCAGCACCAAAGAACAGGCTCATCGCATCGCACTGGACATCCGCGAGCAGGGCCGAGGGAAGGACCAGGTGCATGCTGGGAGTCCTGCTGATGATTTACACTGTTCTCTTTCATTGATTCTGAGTTTTTCAAAAATACTTTTAAACTTTTGTTTGTTTCAGATTGTTTTTATGAATTGAACTCGTAAGACAAGTTTAATAATTGTTTCGTTTCTTCTCCATTTGAGCAGCCTGGGCTCCTAAAGAAGGTACAGGGGATGGGCTGGTACCTGGAGGAGTCCAACCTCGCTCAAGTGTCCACCAACATCCTGGACTTTGAGCTGACCCCACTCCACAGCGTGTACGAGGAGATCTGCAGAGCTGCGGAGGTCAGAGGTTAAAGTCTTTAGGTGTGATGTTGCCTGGCAGGTCCCCTGATTGTTTGTTGTTGTGTTCAGGAGCTGAAGCTCCCGGTGGTCGGCTCGCAGATCGTTGGTCTGATCCCCCTGAAGGCTCTGCTGGACTCTGCAGAGTTCTACATCAACAGAGACCAACTCTTCATCATGGAAGAGGAGCATAAAGTCCGACTTGTGAGTCTGTGTGATCCTAACTGGTATCTCAGAGTCTCTTTGTTTATTTGTTTGTTTATTTGTTTGTTTGTTGACAGGTTATCAGTAAACTTGGCCTAGACTCTCTCGGCCCGTTTAATCCAAAGGAGAGAATAATAGAGTGAGTTTCACTGGATGTGAAGTTTTCGCCTAAAAATCCACACCAGAACCAAACCACACAGTTCGTCTTACCTGTGCAGGTACATGGTGAGGTCACAGGAGGAGGAGGGGCTTGTGTCTCTGTCTCTGCGGCAGTTCGTTCACAGCGTTGCCGCTCGGACGGCGGCACCCGGAGGAGGGTCCGTTTCTGCAGCGATCGCTGCTCTGGTGAGTTTTTCCCCCTCTCTATCAGAGTGAGACATCTTCCTTTTTAAAAGGATCCACGATTAGTTGTAACATTAAACTTTATTTGATAAACATTAATTTTAACTGTAAAATAAACACTGTAAAAATACTGTAGGCTGTTTAGTTTTGTAAATTTTTTAAAATATATTTTAACA
>NW_013955004.1:14463-18825 GCF_001266775.1 Austrofundulus limnaeus
GTCATGTGGATGGAGGACCTCAGTGATGAGAGGAGAATGTGTAGCACTGAGCTATGTATGGTGATACCATCGGGATTAATGCTAAAGCTAACAGGCTAAGCTGAGGTTCTTCTTCCATGAAGCAGCTCTGTTGTCCTCCATCCATATTTTCAGTTACAGGCTGAGTCATTTCTACCTTCTCTCTGTCAGCGCTCCCTGGTTTCATTTATTACAGTATTTTTACAGTCTTTATTTTACAGTTAAAGTATATGTTTATTAAATGAAGTCTAATGTTACAACTAACCGGGGATCCCTTTAAACATCTGCATTGTCAACTCTGTGTTTGTCCTGCAGGGGGCGGGGCTTGGTGCCATGGTGGGACAGATGACGTATGGCAAGAGACAATTTGACCATTTGGACAGTGTGATGAGGAAACTGATTCCTCCCTTTCATCAGGCCATGGACGAGCTGCTGCTCATGGTGGACAAAGACACGTCTGCCTTTAATGGCTTCATGGTGAGGACAAATACCTGACACCTGCGGAGACAACTGAGACCTGAAAAGACAAGAGACGGTCCAGTATATATAACACAAACTTACAGAGACAGCAGAAACTCCTACAAACACTTGGCCAAATGTTGTCTTTTTCTATGCAGGCGGCACTGAAGCTACCAAAGAACTCTGCTGAGGAAATTAAAAGGTAAAAATGTAACTTTCAGACCAGTAGGAGGCACCTAAACAACATGTCACCTTTATTCTGTAGTTTTTATCACCTGAAAATGTTCTTGTTTATACTTTATACAGACATAATTCATAATTTATGTCCAACAGAAGAGACGCTGCCATGCAGGATGGTCTGAAGCAGGCTGTCTTTGTCCCCTTGGCTTTGGCTGAAAGGATCAGTGTCCTCTGGCCGTCTCTGAGAGAAATGGTTCTGTACGGAAACATCGGCTGCAAATCTGACGCTCAGGTCCGACTAAAACTCCTCATCCTGAGATTCGCTGCACTTTGTTTGCAAATCTGTCCACAAGATTATAATAACAAAATAAACTAGACCCCAGGTTTTCTATCATTTTTTTCTCGCTTTTAGCTCCTATTTCAATAAAACCTGTTCTCACAGAGTGTAAAATTTTTATTTTGTGTAAATGTTGAGTCAGCGTATAAACCATTTTGTAGTTATGACTGTGTGCTTAAACGGCCTAACACATTTGGGTCGCAGCTCATGCGAGATCAACTTGTTCCTCTGGAAATGCCTAGAAATTTAAGAAAATTTATTTGGTACATTTACGTTGTTAAACAGATCTGATTTATTTGCACTAAACTGATTTGTGTTCAACTTTCCTTTAAGATCAGAGATGGACTTTTCATCCATATCTTGGGAGTTTATATTGTTATGCAAAGTTCTTGCCTGATCAGAACTAATGGATCATTTCTGGTATTTTTGCATTTTAAGGCCTGCTATGACTTTTGTAGTTTGTTACTTTCTTTTGCATTATTTAGTCTCATTAACAAAAGTTTTCTATTTAGTAAAATATTCTCTAAAATCAGCTGCAGGCTCTCTTTTTGTCCTGTTAAGCTTCGTTTAGTTTTTAGCTGCTGTTTTGATACTTTTAGCTTGGGTTTCACAAATTTTAGCTTTTATTTTGTTTTGGTAGCTACAGCTACAACTTTTGTAATGTTAACATTTTGCTACAAGTTAGTTAATTTTAGCCTCAAAGTTTTAGTAACAGCAGTTTCAGCTTCTTCAAAAAAATTTCAACATTCACGGCTCAGTGTTCTCCCTGTATTCAAGCAGAAAATGATCATTTCTCAAGATTAAAAAAACGTATTTAATGTTTTGTCTGCTGGTTTTCAGGTTGCAGCTAAAGCTCTGGAGGCTGCGGTCTTTGGAGCGTACTACAATGTGATGATCAACCTGAAGGACGTCACAGATGAAGCCTTTAAACTGACTGTAAGTCTGTCTGCAGGGCATTAACCACCCTCAGGATTTGATTAATCAAACATCTGTTTTTGTTTTGTTCTGCAGACACAAAGAAAAGTTTCTGCGCTCCTGCAGGAGGCGAAAGAAAACGTGACCTCCATCCTGGATGCTGCTGAGAAGAGAGGCTGAAAAGATTGATGTTAATTAAATCTCAAATTACAAAAAGAAAAAAAACAGAAAATAAACAAACACCTTTTGCTTAGATTTAACTTCACTTTCAGGTCAACAATTTGCACCACTACATGTACTAATGGTACTGATAGTTTATTAAGTATACACATGATATTTGTGAATGTAGGTCAATAAATATCCAAGTATTTAATAAAGCTACGGCCGCACAATGGAGCAGTGGTTACAGCTGTGACCTCACAGCAAGGAAGACACTGGTTCACCTTCCATCTGGGGTTTCTCTGTGTAGAGTTTACACATCTCCACATGCATGTGTTGATCCACTTCAGTTTCCTCTCACAGACCAAACACATGTCACGTTAAATATTATGTCTAATAGGTGTGGGAAAGAGTGTGAATGACTGTTTCCACGTGTCTCTGTGATGAACTGGAGAATTACCCAGGTGTCCCCCATCTCTCACACAGTGACTGCTGGAGATAGGCACTAGATCCCTCCTTTGATTTGACAGAATTGTTTTATTGAGCAACATTATTCACAAAGATAACTCAACTCTGGAACAGATTAGCTCTGAGAATAAAAGTCCATCTGCTGCCATTGAGACACAAAAACTTAATGCATGACACAAAACATAGAGGTATGAATTAATTAATTCTATAAGAGAGTAAAAGCAAATACATAATAATAATAATAATAATAATAATAATAATAATAATAATAATAATAATAATAATAATAATAATAATAATAATAATAATAATAATAATAATAATAATAATAATAATAATAATAATAATAATAATAATAATAATTATAATTTTATAGTCCCATTTTCCCACCCTGCTAACCCTACAAACCTTATGTCTGTATTCTTTGTCACAAATGGGACTTGTTTTTTTTATTTCTGTAATAAAGTTTATCATTTCAGTTTATGCATGTGATGTTGATGCATCTGTGTGGGAGGAGGGTTATATTGTTAGTCCTTTAATGCATGATAGCAACAAATCTTAATGTATTTCAAAACAGTTGAAACATTTATTAGTCTTTAAATTGAAGGTGTGGCACATGTCTAATCAATTAGATGTTTGGAATGCCTCAGATGGTGTTTAAACCCAAAATCAGATTCTTTCCATCATTAATTGTGATGAGCCAAAACTTCAAAATATGCAGATTTTTCATTATTTTTTTTTACATCTGCATCATTTGAAAATACAAAATATGACCTATTGTTGTATGTTTTTATCATGTTTCCCTGTGAGCTTTTATTCAATAAATTTGGTGGAAGTAGAACCAGTGATTTCCTAGTTCTTCAATGTCTTTACACAAAATAGATTAAAACATAGGACAGACTTCCATCAATCCATTCATCAGCTGCCACTTCCTGGAGAGGAGAGTCTGTATTTACTGTCTCCTCTGTACTGATGTCTCTGCTCAGTTAGGACAAGCAAATTCAGGTTTCCCTGAAGAACTCTTCTCTGCGTCTAGGACTCTGCAGACCAGCAGCCCCCCTCATCAGGAGTAGGCAGTACCAAAGTAAATATACTTGAGTACTATACTTAAATATAGTTTATGATAATTTGTACTTTACTTGAGTAGCATTTTTGTTGAAAACAATTCGGACAATGGTTGTTGATCAGTTTTGGTTTTGTTAGACCTCTCAGCAGCATTTGATACAGTTGATCCTCACAGCTTTCTAATTAACCGCCTGCAATACTCTGTGGGTGTGATTTGAACTGCTCTAAAGTGGTTTAAATCATATTTAAAAGATAGGTTATCCTGTGTATCAATTGGTAACAATTCCTCTAATTTTGTAAAACTCACTTGTGGCATTCCTCAAGGCTCCATTCTTGGTCCACTACTATTTTCTGCTACCTCTTGGTCAAATTATTTGCAAATATAATATCTTTGTTAGGATTGATTTCAAGATTTTATTGTTAGTTTTTAAATCATTGAATGGACTTGCACAATCGTATTTTACTGAGTTACTTACACCTCACACACCATCTGTCATTGTGTGTCTGAGCTAGACACTTAAGAACCTCCCCATGTATAAATCTGTTGGTGTGATTGTGGCTGTCTGGAGGGGCCATAGGTGCAGAATGGCAGCTACACTTCCACCACCAAGTGTGACTGAGGAGTGAATGAATAATACATGAAATTATAAAGCATCATTCAGCATCAAGAAAAGTGCTACAAGACTAACGTATTATTAGGGGTCCAAGCCCGAGGGAGCAGGGTAACGCAGCTGCAAAGCAGCAGCGTTTCCATGTCTCCA
>NW_013955005.1:0-942 GCF_001266775.1 Austrofundulus limnaeus
AATTCAAGGCCTTTTAAAGACTTTTTAAGGATCTGCAGGAACCCTGTCAGTATCTGCCTGCTTCACTAAGTTCAATCTGCTGCAGCAGCCATCTTGACTTTCACTGACCCAATAAGTGAATCGATTTCATTAAAATCCATTCTTATAAAAACATGTCGTCCAGCATCCTCGGCTGCTCGTATGAAAAAGGAAACAGGAAGTAGCAGGAAGTGGGGTTTTACCTGATTTTTTCACTTCTGTACTGTTCTTTCCTCACATGAGCCCTTCCTGTTCTGATGTCAGAGAAAGCAGCGGCCACTGACTCGGGGGGTGACCTACATAACAAACCGGTGCCGTGCAGAAACGGGTTCGCTCTACCGTTAACGACTCGCCTCGAGCCTCTATCTCTCTGACCGGTGCCTGATTTTACCCGTCTCCCCGCTCAGACGTGACGCCCCAGGAAAATCTTACCCATCTTTTTGGGCAGTAGATAAACATCCTGCTTGTAGCGTCCCTCGGGGGCGTTGTAGAGTTCTATCAGAGCCAGAGCCTGGGAGGAAACGAACACGAGCTTATAAAACACGCCGACTCCTTGTTTCACCACGGTTCAACAGAAAGAGCAGAGTGCACAGAAACAGACCTACCTGGGTCGTGGCGGTAATAGAAAGCACAAACGTGGGCACAGTGGAGCAGCTGAGGTTCAGCAGACGGCCCTGCAGAGAATAAAAAAAAAACAACTTTTTTATAATTAAACGAGAAAAAAGTGCTAGTTCCATCTAAAGTCTCTGTTAGTTACATCTGTGGATCCAAAACTGAGCTGCAGATCCTAAAAATGAAACAGCACGTTACACTAGAGAAATTGCATTTCCTGTTAAATCACTCGTGTGAATGCTTCCTGCTGAAAACCTAAGCTGAACGCTGCTGAAACTGAGCTGAAAATATTTAATATCAAAAGTGTTAATG
>NW_013955005.1:1874-3823 GCF_001266775.1 Austrofundulus limnaeus
TATATATATATATAAACTCAGTCATGTTCTTTTGCTGCAATTCTGAAATGTCATTACATGGTGTGCTGTTAAAAACCCAGTGGGCAAACAACCTCACCTCAACAGAAAGTGAGATGCTACATAGATGCTATCTCTGTAGGAAATACCACGTGGAGCTCAGTTATTGTTTGTTAGATGTTCTCAGCCGTATGAGAGGAGGTTCTTTTTAAAGGTTGTTTAAAAAAATAATAAAAAATGTAATCAAACATCGTCTCACTCCTTTGTTTATTCACAATATTTCCCAAGAAAATTTCTCTACAAAGATGCTTAAAAAGTGTATCAGACTATAAAATCTATTTGAAATTCATTTGCACAATCATTAAACAGAACTGTATCACCACATCACTGCAGGCAACAAACTGTTGTGTCCTGCTGATTTAAGGCAGCGAAACAGAGAGAACGCCAACATTTTATCTGGAAGACTCAGAACATTTACAGCAGTTGATGGTATAAAAACATTAAACATTTATTCACAGAATTTATTCACAAATGTTTTATTCAACCAATTTTCCTAAAACAACTAAATAGATAAGATCACAATATTAAAAATTCACCACAAAAGAGTGTTATAAAAATAGTGCGATACCCTTTTCAAAGTGCAGCCAATTTGTTGGAGGAAAATACTGAGACAACTAACAAAGCAGATCCCAGGCCGGCCCAAAAGCATTGACTGTCCATCAAATTACTGACCAAGCCACATACGCCAATGAACAAAACGTTTACACTTCAGTAATTATTTTATTATTAATGAAGTATTTATATTACCCCATTAAACTTTAACCCTGCATGTGCTCAGAAGAATTTAAATTGCATTCATTCCCTTCCATTTTTTTTCTTCTTAGAATTTGAAAGACATTCAAAAAAGAAAACAGCTACAGAAACATTTTAGCTTTGAAAAGCTCTGGTAAGATCCACCAAAGTGGAAATAAAACTAAAACACTACACATAAATAAAAAAAAACATGAAATAATATTGAAGTGAGGAGTTTTTTACTGTTTAAATGTAAGAAGACTTGAAACAAGCTGCAGATTAAGCATGGAGATGTTTACAGGTGTTCACAGTGAGGTGAGTTATAAACTGTTACTAAATCAAAAGGTCCTGGAAAACAAAAATTAAATCTATGTTTCTTTTCTCTTCTTTTTTTCAATTTAAAATTATAAAAACAAAAACTTTATAAGTGCCGTAATGTTTTAGGAAGTTCTATTTAAACTCCAGCAAGAAAGCTGTATAAGTTTGTATTTAATACAAATTTATAGAATACAAGACTTTGGACATATAGTTGTGGTCAGGCTGAGCGGGTCGACAACGAAAGAAGCCCCTGCTGAAAACGCAACACATTCAAACTTGATTGGAATTTGCAGCTGTCCTCAGGGACGAGCCAAATGCCTCATAGAGAAGAATTTTATTGTCAAACAAGACAACAAATGAGCTAACTGGCCATTAAAAAAGTATGAGTCATGGTGAGGCTATCTAACACTTTACTATCAAGCATGGTGGTGGTAGCATCAGGCTGAGGCGCTGGTACAAAGGAGGACTACCTCCAAATTTTCACTTCAAATCATCCTGATCAATCTCAATAATCCAGGTAAAAAAAAAACCATAAAAAGCTGAGTAGGTTTCTCCTTGTTAAAAAAAATGTAGATGAGACAAAACGTTTTTTTTTTTTAAATAAATAACCCATCCTGAGGGTCTACTCATTTTAAATGAATTACTGATTCTGATAGGGTGCTCGAAAATAATTACAAATGATASAGCATCTAACATTACAGTTTATATTATGTGTCATACACATTATGTTTTTATTTTATTTTATTTTATTTTTAATTTTTAAACAATTTCCAGCAAGGAATAGATAAAGTATCTATGCTATCTCCAGCCAGGATTATACCTGCAGACTGAAACATAAAGTC
>NW_013955005.1:4823-8732 GCF_001266775.1 Austrofundulus limnaeus
GTACTGGCGACCCGCAACCACGGAGATATAAACAGCTTTTTATAAGGTAAAAAATAATAAAACAAGGTCTTTGTCTGCAATGATTAGACATGTTTTTATTATTGTCATTAGTGATTATCTCAATTTCGGCTAAAAGAATTAACAAAATCCTACACACTGTGCCTTTAAGGCTCTGTAAAGATTTAGAAACATTTTAAAGGATTTTAAGGATGTTGAAAACTGCTCCGTTCATTTTCAATGGCAAAATGTGAAATAGCTGAAAAAGTAAAAAAAAAAACAAAAAACAAACAAACAAAAAAAAACAGCTGAAATACCAAAAGTCATAGGCAGGATCGTCATAAACGTGCTGAATGTTTTGATATAAGAATTGTTGAAATARCACTGAGTAAGACTGAGTTAGATGCCGAAAAACGTACGGAAGTAAAAACGATCTCAGTGTGAATGCTGTGAAGCTTTCACACAATTGGTTAGTTTTAGTTGTGGTAACACAAAAAAAAAAGGGTGCAGCTTTCGTGATTTACAATTGTGAGAATAAAAATGCATTATGTGCGATTTGGTCACAAGACTGCAAAATCTTAGAATATGTGGGGAATAATTCTTAACTACGACTGAAAATCTGAAGAGTTGCAGCCATTTTGTGTTTATGTTGCACTGTTAAGCGTGCTGTGCTCTTAAATCAGACCCATATTTGTAACCATTTCTCATGTGTACAAGTACATGAACATGTATAAGTACATTTAAGAAAGATGGCACATAACTTGRCATGTATAGAGTAGATTTATTTTGACGCAGAACTGATGGAACTCATGGACCTGGAGGGAGCTGAGGACGGGTAAAACCTCACCGCGGCTCAAACAGTTTTATTTTGAAAGATTTCATTTTTTGCCTTTTATCCACAGCTATATTTAGGCGAGTGCTCTCTCTAGTGGCTCAGAACTTGTTGTGCAGTTGAGGAGACATGATCTGCATGTGTTTGTGTACGTACCTCCGCCAGCAGGACTATCCTCTTGCCGTCGGGCCAGATGACGTGGTCCACCTGTGAGCGCACCCTCTCCCAGGTTAGCTCAGGAGTCCTCAGGCTTGCCTGAAAGATGAAACGCCTGCAGTTATTCACATTTGTTGCTTTGGTAAACAAAAAGTGGTGAAAATAAATTATTTGATGGGTTATTTTTGAAAACTGTCGCACATTGTGTTCATATGTGTGTCACTTATCCACCAGGTGACATATTGACAATAAATGAACTCAAATACAGCTGTGGAGTGTCAATGATAAGTATTAACATGTTAACATGTGACTCATGTCTGTTGAACAATGTTACATGTGTTGACTGGGTTATTTTAGTGCTTTAGAATTAGGGGACCTAAATATTTGAGTTAGTGCTTTAGGGCTTGTGGAACTAATTTTTAGACTAGTGCTGCCCACCGTTGATTCTAGGTATCCATAACAAAAAGGTAAAAGTTTCCAAGATCATCTCCATGAAGCTTCATCTTCCTGCAACCGCAGCAACCAAAATTGAAAAAAATACAAGGTTTGTGGAGAGAGGACGCAAGAGAAAATGCGACCCCGGGTTGATCAAACAGAAAGAGCCAAGAAACCAATTTGAAGCTGAACTCTGAAGTTCAGTCAGATTCTGTCAGATTTTGAATAGTAATGTGACTGGAGGTTGGGTTTTTTTGGCTCCTGTTACATTTATTTATTTACAATATTTTTCGGACTATAAACCGCGACTTTTTTCCTGAACTTTGAACCATGCGGCTTATAGACCGGTGCGGCTTATACATGGATTTTTTTCTTCAGCCACCAGGGGGCTCTTGTGCTCCATTTGCTTCAACCACTCACTTCAAAAAAAGAAAGAAAAAAGCAATCGCTTCCAGAGCCGACCGTTGTACCAGGAAGCAGCGATTTAAAGATAGTCAATGGCCAAAAACTCATAAAAGGGGATAAAACAGACATTTTTCACGGTGGAATCTGACTGATAAAAACTTTGGAGCTTAATCCAGGACCAGTTTGTGGANTGGTGGCCTGGTGCATCCCAAAGCCCCGACCTTGATTGGGTTTAAATTTTGTGGACTGTGCTTAAAAGGTGGAAACCAACTCAACATCAAGTATTTTAGTCATTCCACTCCGAAAAAACAAAAAAAAAATAAAACAAAATAATAATAATAAAAAAAAAAAATACACCATGCATGTATGTAAACTTCTGACAGCAGCTGTAAGTACACTTGTCAGTACCATCGACTTGTTTGTGTGTTCATGGCAAGTACAGCAAAACAGCACCATACTTTTTATTGAAGAACCTGAAGTAAGAAACTGGCCGGGAAACTTTTTTTTTTTTAACTTCATGTAAATACTCCGTCACAGTATTTAAAAAACGAGTGTTTGAGTACATTTATTACACAAATCAACAGGACACTTGATTGCTTATCGGTGGAGATTCGGTCAAAAGTAATAAWATTAGACGGCGCAAAACAAAGCAGCAGATAGAAAACGATCTTAAATTCTATATAAATATCTAAATATACAGTATAACTTTGTAATGATTCGACAATCTGCCATGCTTCGTTGTACATTGTTCTTGGGAAATGAAAGGGTAAAACTAAATAAAAATACTTTTCATTAGTTTCAACACTGGCTTGTTGGAGCAGCTGATCAGATGAGGGTTTGTACGAAAAGGAACAAAAAAACGTGAATTAATTTATTTAAAAAAACGTTAAGAAACAGTGAATCTCACTGAAATAAAATACAAGATATGAATAGACCCTGAGACCCCCCCTTTACTAAATCTACCCAGTCCCAGCTGAAATTTATTTTACACAAGAAAAAATAAAAAATAAAAAAAAAAAAAAAAAAAAGACATTGATAAAAACAGAAAATTATCACTAAACCTTCATTCGCTCCTTTTTTCTAAATCAACGTTTTTGTATATAGCGCATGTATTTCTWTCTTTAGCAGATAAAAAATACAAAAAATGTGGCGAAGGGAAGGAGGGATGGAGGATTTATAGACATGTCGACGCACCGATGAGCGACTGAAGAGAGGGACGATGGCAAAACGATAGCTGGAAGCAAAATGAACGAAACATTTACGAAAAACGGGACATAGTTAGCTGTAAAGGGCAGGAGCGGGTTTAAGGTTTATTTTGTTTAAATAACACTGAATGAATAAATAAAATGAGCCYCTCCTCCCCCTCCGTTCAGATGTAAAGCAGGTGTGTTCTGTCCGTCCTTCGTTCCGTCCTCCTCCCCATGTGTTGTGAGATTTCTGGAGTTATGGTATTTCCTCAGCTAGCCCCACCCTCTTACACCACTTTAATACCTTAAGAGGGAAAAAAATACAATTATTAAAAACTGCTGCGCGATGAGCCCGCGGACTCGGAGCAGGTTTGTGTTTAATACCTGTAGTAGTTTGGCTTAAACGGGCCGTTCTTGTTCAAACCCAGGTACTTGGCCTGCTCGTCGGTCAGTTCGGTGAGATGTGCGTCAAACGTGGGGAGATGCAGGCTGGCCACGTACTCGTCTAGAAGGAAAACAAGGCAAGTTCAAGACCTAACAATCATCGTYGGAGATTTAGGTGAAAGCTACGTTCACRCTGCAGGAAAAAGTGACCAGAATGACACAACTTCCTATATAGGTCACGACCTGGATGAGGGAGAATTTACACCAACATATGACGCTAACGCTAGCATACCAACGTGTTGCATCGAATCAGTACTAGCATGATGGGATCCCTGCTTGAGTTTGTTTCTTTTTACAGGGTTCATGCAGGTCTCAGTAAGTTAAATTTAAGACCTTTTAAGACCATTAGGAATGACATTTAAGACCAAACCGACGCATTAAAGGCACAGTGTGTAGGATTTGTTGTTTTCAGCGACATCTAGTGGTTGAGTGGTTGAATCATCCTCCCTGGTC
>NW_013955005.1:9732-14998 GCF_001266775.1 Austrofundulus limnaeus
TTACCACGTCGATCTCTGTGTTGGAGTGTCCCATGTTGCAGACGATGCAGCTGTTCTTCATGCGGTCCAGGTGTTCCCTCACCACCACGTTCTTGTTACCTGACGATGAGAGGAAAACACAGCGACRGTCAGAGTGGAAGCAAAAGGAGGCTGAACACATTTTTTTTAAAGTCTGTGCCACTCGTGATGTAATTACTCCTCTGAGAACTCCAGCTAAATTAATTAGAAAATGTAATTAACTGTGTTACACTTGTGTGATCAGCAGGGGGCGGAGCCAGAAGGGTGGCCAGGGTGGCATCTGATTGGCCACCGTCAAATGATTGACAAGAGGGGATGAAAACAACTTTTCTAAAGCATTTAATTAATATAAAAGCAAAAATTCCACCGCAACAAATTTCAGCTCGTTATGTATTAAAAAAAACACTCAATTGTCATTTGAATTTGGCCTTGGAGGCCATTTTGGATTCTTTTATTTGATTTTAGAATCTGTTGGGCATCACTCTCAGCTACTACCACAACAAATTTCAGCTTAATATCTGTAAAGCTCAAAATTGAGATTTCAGTTTGACACGGGGATTGCTCTTGTACCTTCTTACCTACTTTCAGCTCAGTTTTTCTAAACAAAAAAAAAATAATAATAATTTTGAAATTAGCTTTGGTGGCCATCTTGGATTTTGTATTTACATTCATATTTTGTTCAAGATTATTCTTGGCTATCAACATGTACATTTTCAGCTGTGTATTTAATGGATGAATTAGCATTAGCTGTTATCTTAAACTGGGACTAGCAATCAATCTTGGCTACACCACAACAAATTTCAGCTCATTTATTATTATTATTATTATTTATTTTTCCTTAAAATTTTATTAATTTCATTTAAAAACAAAACAAATGCTATACATACAAATAATACAACACAAATAAAATGAAAGGTAGCAGAAAGAAGAAAAATATTCTTATTGATATCTGCCCCTTTTTCAAAAATAAATAAATTTAAACTATATTAGTCTTCAAATAACAAAATATAAAAACTTTAACCCCTTCTCGAACAGCAGTTCTTATGAATGCACGTTATACAAATTCATATTTCTTCAACAATCTAACTTTTATCATTCTCTTAAATACATTTATTGAGCCAGCATTTTTATAATCACTTTCCAGATTGTCCCACGATCTTATTCCTTGGACTGAAGTACATCTGTCCTTCAAATTTGTTCGAATTTTGGGCTTTACAAACATATAATCTAATCATTTAAATGTAACCGTGGTGGCCRTCTTAATTTTTTAATCCAGGGTAGTTTTATTTATTTGTGTCCCCCTAGATAACACATTGGCCACCCCTTGTAAAAAAGTCTAGCTCCGCCCCTGCTGATCAGTACTGTTAAAGAGATTTGCAGCTTTTTCCACACTTTCCAACCCACACCTTCTACCTCAAAAAATGAAAATAAATTAAATATWTATTTTATTTTACCAAAGGATTATTATTTAGTCGTTTGACTTAAATAAACCATAATGCTTGCTTTGACTAGAGTTAATAAGTYCCTCTGCTAAAACACACTTGATTTGAATAAACAAGTGATTAAAAGGCCTCTGCAGAACTTGAAGAGGTAATTCTTTCATGGAGTCAGGTGTATTGGAGCAGGGAAACGGGGAAAACGGACCAAGATTGGACACGAGGAACCGGACAGTCGAAGAAAAATCAGAAGTATTTTAGCTAAAAAATGTGTTTCACTCTGAATCTACTTTTAGGTCTGTATAAAATAAAACACACAAACAACAATAAGAAGTCTATCATTAAAAAGAGATAACTCGACGATAACCGTCAACAATATTTAAACTGGTCCGATCAAAAAGCAGCCACCTAATTGGGTGTTTTATCATTTTTGTAACGTTAACAAAATGTGACGCCACATCGTGCTTGCAGCCTCAGCTTTGTGAGCCGAGGAGGTGAAAAACTAACCGGTGCAGGTGATGACGATGTCCACTTGTCTGATGACCTCGTTGAGTTTCACCAGCCTGAAGCCGTCCATGCTGCCATTCGTTTCAAGACAACGAAGACAGGAGTGAAATYAACACGACTCGTTTGCGAAACTTCAAAGAACGCTTTAAACGAAACCTACCAGGCCTGCAAGGCACAGATGGGGTCGATCTCTGTGACGTAGACGATGGAGCCCATGGCTTTGAGGGCGGCGCAGCAGCCTTTCCCGACCTGAGGGAGGAAACAGAGACGGGAACAAACAGTAAACATGGAGACATGCGCTCAGTGTCGTTCGTTCTCCAGTGTCTCAGATTTACCTCTCCGTACCCACACACCACCACCTGYTTGCCCCCAAACATGACGTCAGTGGTCCTCTTCAAGCTACAGACAGGAATGCTTGTTATTTAACTGAAGGATTGAAAACGACGTCTCATCGTTTTTGTCGTAACGTTCAGATTTTACCCGTCTAAGATGGACTCTCTGCAGCAGTAAAGGTTGTCGAACTTCTGTTTGGTGACGGAGTCGTTGACGTTCATGGCTGGAACACACAACTTCCCTGCTTTGGAGAGTTGATACAACCTGAAGGCAAAAATCATTCATTTACTTAAAGATAAAAATGCATTTGTTGATTTAAAGAAATAAAAATAAAACCATGTTGTATCGTTTCCACCACTAGGTGGTGATGTCATCACGTTGATCAGAAACCGAATGCAACTTTGACCAAAGCATGTTTGAATAAATACAATCTAATTTATTAGAAATCATCACAATCAGCAAAAGGTTATTATTTGAAATGAATGTTGTAGGTATCAGTGTGTGAACAGGCTCCGCCTCCTACCTGTGGACACCTGTGACGCTCTCCTCTACGATGCCCTTGATCTTTTTGAACATGTTGGGGTATTTTTTGTAAATCCAGTGAGTCAGGTCTCCACCGTCATCCAGGATCTGACGATCAGGACACACATCATCAAGGACAAATTCATTAATTTAAAATAAAATTAATAAAAAAGAAAAGACTCAAAGGAAGGAGGCGAGAAGCTGTTCAAAAAAGAAAAAAACATTTTCAAAAAAGAAAAAATGCACAATGAGAGCTGAAGAGGATTTCTTAAAGCTGAAAGAAGCAGGTCATTAGCTAAAAAGAGCTAAAGGCTGTCTAAAACGCAACAAAAATCAAGCTAAAAACAAACAAAGAAAGCTCAATTAAAAGCTAAAAATTCCTAAATGTCAGCTTAAAGCTAAACTGCAGAAAGGCAGCAGCTAAAAGCTAAATGGGAGCAGAAGAACAATAGCAAAAGAGAAATATTAGCTAAAGGTAGCAGAAACCAAGCTAAAGCTGAAAGTATTAAAATGAAAACTAAAGGCTAAGCAGCGGCTTGAAGCTGAGTAGRTAAAGCCTAGCTAAAAGCTTAAAATAGAAGAGCGGTAGCTAAAATCTAATGGCGGCTAAAAGTCTTAGCAGTAGCAGAACAGTAGCTAAAAGCTTAAARTAAGGAATGCCTGGTTGAAAGCTAAAAGTATCAAAATGGCAGCTAAAATCAAATCTGTAGTAGAGCAGTAGCTAAAGTTGGCTAACAGTTAAATGGTAGCTGAAGGTTTAACAGTAGCTAAAAGCTTAAAGAACAAAGCCTGGTTAAAAGCTAAACATGTCCAAATGACAGCCAAACTTAAAACTGTAGCAAAGCGATAAACAAAAGTTAATGTTGGCTATTAGCTAAATGGTAACTGAAGGCTTGACAGTAACACAACAGCAGCTAAAACCTAGAAGTATCAAAATGGAAGTTAAACAGCAGCTAAAAGCCAATTAAGGGTAAGCTTGCCTAAAAGCTAAAAGTACAATGATAGCTCAAAGCTAAAGGTGGCTAAGTGAAAGCTAGAAGTATCAAAATGGAAACTAAAAGCTGAAGAGCAGCAGAGCAGCAGCTAAAAATAGCCTAAAAGAAAATTTGAGCAATTCGGCTGAAACAGATTTCAAACAGAAACAATATTTTAAAAAATGAAGAGATCTTGATTTATTTCTTTGGGGAATTTTCTTTTAAATACAGTTAAATATTCTGAAAATTATAAAAAGTTACAAAAACCAAACATGACTGCAGTTGATTATTAGAACATTACAAAGTACAGAAATGACTGGGCTGAGAAAACCYACAGGAAARCAATAGTGTGAAYGCTGACTCAGCTTTCACATCATTATATATTCACACAACATATGCTCCTTCTTTACACTTTAACAGCAGCATGTGGCCAAATATTACAGATAAAAATGTACGGTAGTTATAAAAAAATGTTACCATGTTGGGCTGCCAGCCCTCCACGTTGACACAGCGATCGATGCACCACCAGAAGTCGTCCTCTGACTCACCCTTCCACGCAAACACATTGAAGCCTGAAGAAAAGGCCGAARCTCTGAAAGCAGCCGAAGGACACGGAGCAGAAAACCGGAACGGCGGGGGGATTGATTCTTACCTCCTTCTGCCAGAGCCGCTGCCACTTCGTTCTGGGTGGAGTAGATGTTACACGCTGCCCACCTGCACTGCGCCCCCAGAGCCGCCAGGGTCTCCATCAGCACCTGAGCAGCAGCGGACATGTGGTTGGGTTTGGTTCGGCGAGTCGCCTGTATGAGCGGGTTTACCTCAGGTACTCACAGCGGTCTGAGCGGTGATGTGAGTGCAGCCCACCACCTTGGCACCGGCGAGGGGTTTCTCCCCCTGAGCCCTCTTCCTCAGAGCCATCAGAGCGGGCATCTCTGAAAGCAAAAAAAAAAAAAAAAGAGTGAAAACGCTTGAAGGAAATCCATGCAATTAGCTGAACGTTCGGGGAATTCTCCTATTTAATCCGTTAATCCGTGGAGTCGCACAGCTGACAGAGCTACAGATGCTAATGAAATGTGTTCGCAGGGCCTGAAGAGTTCAGAAATTATTTCAAGTTGATCATTTTTTGATGAACTCAGCTCTTAATATTTACATAATCCTTCAAAAGCCAAAAGGTGTGTGAACGCTGAGTCAGCATTCACACGGTTGTTTACCGGTTTTCTATTTTTAAAAAGGGCAATTTCTGCAAGCTAACTACTTTTAGCTTGAACTTGTAAGAACATTAGCTGTTCATACACTCCTGATCAAAATCTTAAGACCAGTCAAAAAAGTGCAAGAATTTGCATTTTGCACTGTTGGATCTTAAGAAGGTTCTAAGTGAAGCTTCACAATGTTAAAAGAAGAAATCAGTGCAAGAGACAAGAACTTTTGAGCAGGGAATTTTCTGAAAACTGCATTTACACTCAAACATGATTTTTT
>NW_013955005.1:15998-17187 GCF_001266775.1 Austrofundulus limnaeus
GCTTCTAGCTAACCTTTTGTCACTTTTAGCTTCTGGAAAGATATTTGCAACTTTTAGTTTCTAGCTAACCTTTTGTTACTTTTAGCTTCTAGCTAACTTTTAGTCACTTTTAGCTTCTGGAAAGATATTTGCAACTTTTAGCTTCTAACTAACCTTTTGTCACTTTTAGCTTCTGGAAAGATATTTGCAACTTTTAGCTTCTAGCTAACCTTTTATCACTTTTAGCTTCTGGAAAGATATTTGCAACTTTTAGCTTCTAGCTAACCATTTGTCACTTTTAGCTTCTGGAAAGAAAGTTGCAACTTTTAGCTTCTAGCTAACCTTTTGTCACTTTTTGCTTCTGGAAAGATATTTGCAACATTTAGCTTCTAGCTAACCTTTTGTCACTTTTTGCTTCTGGAAAGATAGATGCAACTTTTAGCTTCTAGCTAGCCATTTGTCACTTTCAGCTTCTGGAAAGATATTTGCAACTTTTAGCTTCTAGCTAACAATTTGCTACTTTTGGCTTCTAGCTAGCAATAGCTTTTCAGTTTTTAACTAGACTTAGTTTTAGCTAGCCTTTTGATTTCACTTTGTGCTACTTTTATCTAGCATTTTGCCACTTTTAGCTAGTGTTCTGCTACTTTTGGCTTTTAGCTAACTGTTGGGCTCCTTATATTTTTTCTAGCATTATTATACTTTTAGCTTTAACAACTCATATCTAGCTTTTTCAGCTAATTTCAGCAGGAGTTCGGATAGGGTTTACCTTGTTCAGCAATCTCGATCTCCCTGCGGCCGAAGTCGGCCTGTTTGATGTTTTTGATGCAGAAATCTCCATTTCCTTTGGAGTTTTTCTGTTGTTTGTCCCGAGGAGATGTCTCGTCGTCTGAGCTGTCCGTGTACGACGCCGCTGCAGATGGAAATAAAATTTAAATACTTGTGAAAAATCTAAAAAGGAACAAGATGTGCAGTGACCAGAATCTAATGAACAGAACCAACATGACCTGATGGACCTAACTTTTTTCAATTGCCTTGAATTAAAAAGTTTAATCTGTACAGACGGAAAGAACAGAGAAGAGTCTGAGTTAAGCAGATTATGAGATTCTGTCGTATAAAGATTGTTTCTTTGTTTTTAGGTCTATTTTAAAGGAGACCAATTATGGGTCCTAGAAATGTTTATGGTGTGTCTGTGGGCTATCCAGACCATGTT
>NW_013955006.1:0-569 GCF_001266775.1 Austrofundulus limnaeus
GTTTACTTCAACAAAAACAAAGTTAATTTCATCCAGCAGGTGTAATGGATCAGTTCTCGGCCATTTGCCGCTCAGTCTAAAGTTATGAGGAAAGTGTAGCAATAATTATTATAAAAACTTTCAATTTTACCTGAACAGAAGAGGATTATGTTAAACTTTAGACATCATCAAGTCAAGAAGCTTCATAAAGTCCTGGTTCCGCTCGCAGCGACTCGGTGAACAGGTTCACTTCACGTCAGTAGAAACTGGTTTAAATCACCAAATTAAAAGTAAACTGTGGTCTGGTTAATGCTAACAGCAGCTAGCAGCTTCATGGAGAGCCACGGTGGTTCGTTCGGTCCGGAACAAACCGAGCCTGGGTCCAGGACAACACTAGCTAACAGGTACAGCTAGGTATTTTTGGTTTGATCTACCGCAGCTAAGCAACTGAGATAAATACGTCACTTCCGCTAAACTTACGTACTGACGTACAAAGCTTTTTTAAATTAACTTTATTTAACAAAACATGTGTAAACAGTGAGACACTAAATACACAATTAACTTATAAATTCATGTAAAAATGTCAAATT
>NW_013955006.1:667-3167 GCF_001266775.1 Austrofundulus limnaeus
GGTTTACAGTCAAAGAAGTTGTAGAATAAATACAGTAACTTATGTGTGATATTTAACCATGTTTACAGCTCAAACAAATAAAATAATCAGTTAAAATACAACAAATACTTTAAATTGATATCTGATAGCACTTTAAATTTAATGTATAATGAATGAATTGTATATAACTGCAGTGATGGTTTGCTGATGAACATGTTGCTAACATGTTAACATCCTGTCTAAAATAAATATCTAAATTTGTGAACACAAGCAGAACTGCCGTAATGTTATTAAGAAAAGATGAAAACTAAAATAGTTGAAGATAATGATTTAATCTACGTTTATATTTATACGTGTGTTCAAACCATGTTGGTGTTTTTGGTGCATTAATAAAAGTTTTTTTTAATCTTTATGTTAATCAGACTTTATTTCTGTTCCCTCCAGTAAAATAAAACGTTGCAAGAAGAACCACGTGACACACTCCCCTGCACCTCTCCCACCCATTTCCTGTCTCTGTCAAACTGCTGCAGACAAACAAAAACAATAGAATTCACCTTCAAAATAAATGCCTTGTTCTGGTAAAATAAAAATAAAAAAAATTACAGATTATAAACGACATATATTAAGAATATTCTGTGCTTCCTGTTTGCAGTATGTGTCATGATACATGATAAAAAAAGAAAAGAAGAACAACAAATTTATGGAAAAATAAATCCAACATAAAATAAGGATAATTTAAAAAGTCTGATTAAACATAAACCAGGAATGTGACTTTAGTTTTGTATTAAAATCTTCAGCTTTCCATGTTTGTGTAAAATTCTGCTGCATCTTGTTTGAGCTAAAATCATGAAAAGTAAAAAGAGAGAGAACATTTTATCATTTCATCCAAACGTATGGAACAGTTTCTCTCCATTTCTGATTTTATTGTACATTTTAGTTTGGGAAAAACAAAGTCAAAGTTGGTCGTGGGATCATTTCACCCCGCCGACGAAGATGAGATGTCTTGCTTGTGTGTCTGTGTTAGCAAAATATCTAATGAGCCAGTGGACTAGAAAGCAATCACTGCATGAACATTAACAACTAATATTTTGCTTCTTCTGGGGCTGGTGCCCACCTCCATCTGACGTGGGGGTCACCCTGGACAGGTCTTTAGTCCAAGGCCACAAATAGACAATAAATTACATTAAATTAGATTAGAGAGACCTTTATTGTCATTGTACAGAGAGCACAATGAAATTACAGTTCAGAAATAATACTAATACTAATAATAATAATGCCTTTTCTCAAAATTCTGAGATTAAAACATGATTAAAAATGCTGATTTTTAATTTTTTATTTATTTAGTCTCCTTGCGGCCTTGGACTAAAGATCTGCCAGGGTGACCCCCTGCATCAGATGGAGATGGGCACCAATCTTTTTAAATTTTTAAGTGACCCTAATCCTCTTTTGTAGTTTTCAGTTTCAAATTATTATTATTATTATAACAAACTTCATGTCCAAAATATGCTCCACACATCTGAACCGAACAGAAAAGCTTTTACTGTGAAAGGATTATTCCGGATGTAGCTGCGCCAAGTTGCGCGCCGCTTTCCGCTCGGCTGTTTCCGGTTTTACGGTCCGAGCAGAAGCAGGGCGGAACCGCTGGTCCAAGTGTAGCTCGGCAGTGTGTGGCAGGTTCGGTGGACTGGCACCGGCTGGACTCACCTGGACTTCCGGCGGTGGGGGGGACATGGCCAAGACCTACGACTACCTGTTCAAGCTGCTGCTGATCGGGGACAGCGGCGTCGGGAAGACGTGTCTGCTGTTCCGGTTCAGCGAGGACGCCTTCAACACCACCTTCATCTCCACCATCGGTGAGTGACCCCTGACCCCGTCCGGCTCGATGATCGATCAGCTCAAAAACATTAGCTTCATCATTAGCATTAGCTGAACAACTAGCTGTGTGGAAACACAACAGTGCCGGAGTGTTAGCATGGAAACTGGTTCCTCAGTTTCACCTCACAGATGACCTCTCACCTGTCTCACCTGGGCCGAACAGGTCCAGCTAGCTAATCCTGTGTTTCCAGTCCAGGAGTCTGGTGAAGGTGGACTCTAGCTAGCTCAGTTCAAGATGGCCGCCACAGACAACTGACTCAACAAATGTTGCAGATATTGTTTTAAACTGTGTGGTAGTAGCAGAGAGTCATCCCTAACATGCTGTGAGAGCTCCACGTGTGTAGCAGGTTTCAGGTCAACTAAGGTCAACCCTGTTAGCAAAATATCTCAGGAAGCAGAGTTCAAACGTGTTGGGAAATGTTTTGACTTCGGTCCAGATGAAACATTTATTGAGAAATGATCTGATATTGTTTAGTTTTTTCCAAAGTTGAAGCAACTTTGGAAAAAACTAATAATCACAGTAATGAGGTCAGCGCCTCCTGTTTCCATAGCAACAGTTTCACTTCCTGTTTGCAGAAACCATCTGAGCTACAGAAGAATGGAGACAGGAAGTCAAGTCTGAGCTAAAACTTTATCAGATTGTTGA
>NW_013955006.1:4551-6615 GCF_001266775.1 Austrofundulus limnaeus
GGATGGTTAATAACACTCATCTACAGATTATTGGATAAATAATCTGATGGTTAATAACACTCATCTACAGATTATTGGATAAATAATCTGATGGTTAATAACACTCATCTACAGATTATTGGAGAAATAATCTGATGGTTAATAAGAGACTACAGATTATCTGGCAGCAGAGCTCTTCCTGGTCTCAGTGATCTGCTGCCCCCTGCTGGCTCAGAGTGAAAAGTGTGTAAAGTTGACAAACTGCAGATTTGCAAGCGTCTGTTTGTGTTTCAGGAATCGACTTTAAAATCCGGACGGTTGAACTCGACGGGAAGAAAATTAAACTTCAGATCTGGTGAGTTTTGAAATAATTGACCTCAGATGATCCAGAATTCAGTCCTAATGAAACTAAAGCTGTCTGATCAGCTGTTGGTCGGTGAGCTGCAGGCTTTATGAAACTTTTATTACAAGACAGTTTATTGTCTGCAGGGACACGGCAGGTCAGGAGCGATTCAGGACCATCACAACAGCCTATTACAGAGGAGCAATGGTAAGCCACGCCCCCTCACCTCTCTGTTGGTCAGCTTGGTGTCTGTTGTGTCACTTCTTGTTGCGTTGCAGGGCATCATGCTGGTGTATGACATCACCAACGAGAAATCCTTTGACAACATTAAAAACTGGATACGCAACATCGAGGAGGTGAGCCCCGCCCATCACATGACCTTCGTGACCCTACCGGTCCGCTAACGTCGATAAATGTTGACGATCAATAAACTGACGTCTGTCTGAAACCTAACGGTGTGTTTCAGCACGCGTCAGCGGACGTGGAGAAGATGATTCTGGGAAACAAGTGCGACATGGACGACAAAAGACAAGTGACCAAGGAGAGAGGAGAGAAGGTGAGAGGGCCTACTTGTCCAAGGAGACCAAAACTGGGAGGGGCCAAGTGCAAAAAATAGGAGGGGCCAAGTGTCCAAATAAAGGAGAGAAGATTAGAGAAGCTAAGTGTCAAAAGACAGGAGGTGGGAAGGGCTAAGTGTCAAAGGAGACGAGTGGGAGGGGCTAAGTGTCAAAGGAGACGAGTGGGAGGGGATAAGGGTCTAAGAAGAGATGAGAGGGACTAAGTATCTAAGAAAAGGAGGTGAAAAAAGCTAATTGTCTAAGGAGAGGAGGTGATAAAATGAAGAGGTGGGAGGGGCCAAGTGTCAAAATAAAGGAGAGAAGATTAGAGAAGCTAAGTGTCAAAAGGCAGGAGGTGGGAAGGGCTAAGAGTCAAATGAGGAGTGGGAGGGGCTAAGTGTCAAAGGAGATGAGTGGGAGGGGCTAGGTGATAAAGGTGAGGAGTGGGAGGGGCTAAGTGTTAAGAGAGGAGTGGGAGGGGCTAAGTGTTAAAAGAGAGGAGTGGGAAGGGCTAAGTGTCAAATGAAGAGTGGGAGGGGCTGAGTGTCAAAGGAAATGAGTGGGAGGGGCTAAGTGTCTAAGAAGAGATGGGACGAACTAAGTGTCAAAAGAGAGGAGGAGCTAAGAAGAGCTAAATGTTCAATAATTTAAAAAATTGAATGAGCTAAGTGTCGAGAAGAGGTGGGAGGAGCTAAGTGTCTAAGGAGATGAGGTGGGAGGAGCTAAAGGTGAAATAAGATGGGGCAGGAGGAGCTAAATGTCAATTTTAAAAATGGAATAAGCTAAGTGTCGAGATGCGGTGGGAGGAGCTAAGTGTCTATGAATATGGGATGAGATGGGGCGGGAGGAGTTAAATGATTTTCAAAAATGGAAGGAGCTACTTGTCAAAAGAGATAAGGTGGGAGGAGCTAAATGTTAAACAAAATGTGGTGGGAGGAGCTTGTTGTTCCACTCTCTACTAGGAACTAACTAAATTTAAACCTTCCTGTAGAGTTTTTCTGTCGATGTGATCTGAAATGTTGCAAATGTAACTGAGCGTACACGTCAGCTGAAGAGCTGGAAAATTAGAAAACTTCACTAAACACGTTTCTGTTTAACGTTAATGTTCCTTTAGCTCGCCATCGACTATGGAATCAAGTTCTTGGAGACGAGTGCCAAGTCCAGCATCAACGTGGAGGAGGTGAG
>NW_013955006.1:7615-12127 GCF_001266775.1 Austrofundulus limnaeus
CACACACACACACACACACACACACACAGGTAACTGACAGTTGTATCCTCTACAGGGATTCGTCACACTCGCCAGAGACATCATGACACGACTCAACAGGAAGATGGTGAGTCTGAACATTTTAAATACGTCGAATGATTTGTAGGAAATTCTTATTAAAAACAAACAGTAGAAAGATATAAAAAAAATCTGAAAAGAGCAAAAAGTAGATGAAGGAAGTTAGAATCAACAGACGAGGAAATAAGAGTGATAAGCAGAAAAACAAGAAAAGAAGTACTTTCAATGTTTTGAAAAAAGCTGAAAATACTCTGAAGAAACTTAAAGCGTAGCAGAAATTAGCAAAAAGAAACAGAAAGCGCACATTTGCTAAAATAAGCAGTAAGAAGATGAAATTTATCACAAAAAGGTGAAAACCTCCAAATAGCTGAAATTTGATTTAAAAACAGCTAAAAGAAAAAGTTAAAATTAGCAGAACAGCAGAAAAGGTCAGAATGAAATCTTAAAAGTAGACAGAGTGTCAGCCTCACGGACAGAAACTGGAAGTTGGTTCCACAAGAGAGGAGCTTGATAACTGAAAGCTCTGCCTCCCATTCTACTTTTAGAAACTCCAGGAACCACAAGTAAACCTGCAGTCTGACAGTGAAGTGCTCTGTTAGGAAAATATGTTTTCTGTTATTGATGTTTTGTGAAATATTTGGAGGTAAATCCAGATGTTTGTTTCAGCAGATCGACAGCAGCCCAGCAGCTGGAGGTGGGCCCGTCAAGATCACTGCGTGTCGCTCCAAAAAGAGCCTGTTCAAGTGCTCTGTGCTGTAGGCGGAGCCTCCACCTGTGCTGTAGGCGGAGCCTCCACTGGTGGACCTGCCCAGCTCATGGAGGTGAGGAGGAGGAGCACCACCTCCACTGCCTCAGGTGTAGAACTGTTCCAGAGGTCTCAGGAATCTGCTCGAACCTGAGGTCCAGCTGACCCAGCTCCTCCTGCACAGTCTGGATTCTGGATCAAATCCTGACCCAGGTTCTCCTCAGATCCAAACCGGAATGAACTGCAGGAAATTTCCAGAAAATATCAAAACGTTGTCTTCAATCAGCTCAGATGTTGGAGAGAAAACTCTTCTTCTCCAGCAGACGAGTGGAAGGAGGTCAGCACTGTTATTTCCCACATCACCTGAACGCCTCATGGGTCCTGTGACCTGCAGAGCAGCACCTTCAACTAAAAACATCAGGTTTGGTGTTTGAAGCTTTTAACGTTACAGATGAAGAGATTTTAACATTTATCTGAGACAGAACTGTCGCTCTGCTTTACCTGTCGCTCTGCTCCACCTGTCGCTCTGCTCCACCTGTCGCTCTGCTCCACCTGTCGCTCTGCTCCACCTGTCGCTCTGCTRRACCTGTCGCTCTGCTCCACCTGTCGCTCTGCTCCACCTGTCGCTCTGCTCCACCTGTCGCTCTGCTTTACCTGTCGCTCTGCTCCACCTGTCGCTCTGCTTTACCTGTCGCTCCGCTTTACCTGTCGATCCGCTCCACCTGTCGATCCGCTCCACCTGTCGCTCCGCTCCACCTGTCGCTCCGCTCCACCTGTCGCTCTGCTCTACCTGTCAATCTGTTCAACTTGTTAATCTGTTGGACCTGTCGATGTAGTCGACCCGTCATTTTGCACAACTTGTCGCTCTGATTGACCCGTTGTTGTTTTATTAAAACCTGAGATAAAATTAGCCTCTTCAGACTCCTCCCACTACTTCTAAGAACCAATCAAAGAGGAGCAAAGCCTCGGTCAGCTGGTGTAGATTCGCCTGTGTTCATCACACCTCATCAGTAAACAGTTGTCATAGCAAAGAGCCTCTGCAGGCCAGAGGTGGGGCCAGTCGGAGGGGGCGGGGCTTCTGCAGATTGATTTTCCTGATTGTGTAATTGGTGATTCAAAACAAGTTTTTTTTTCTTGTTTCTGCAGTTTATTTGATATTTACCTGATTAAAGTGACAGTTCATAAAATGTGAAGTGTTCTTTTAATCCTGTTTGTCTTCAGAAACAGTCCTGGTTCTGGTCAGCTGCAAACAGAACCAGAACCTTTCAGGCTGAAAACAGGTCAAATCTGAGGGTTTTCTGAATAACGGGTCGTGTTTTATTTTGAAACTTTTCTGTGCAGCAACTGATCAGTAATCAATCAGCTGATTACTGATCAGCAGGTTTTTATTTGCAGAAAGTTTTATGTTGAAGTAAAAAAAAAAAAAAAAACGTGCCATTTTTATTAAAGAATATCATTAAAACTGACAGCCAGGCTCTTCTAGTTTGTCTTTATAGAAAATAAATTCTGACAATGGTTTTTTGATTTGATAAAAATGTTTCATAAAAACTTTCTGTTGCTTTTGAATCAGTGTTTGAAGTTTTCTGAAGGATTTGTTGCTTTTATGTGACTGAGTTTTTCTCACATCAGCCGAAGTTTTAAAAAAATGTTTCTGACCCAACAGCTGGTCTGAGGTCAACTCTGTTGTTTTTTAACTTGCTATGCAAAAACCGCTCATTATGTTTGTTCTGTTTGTGTTACTGAGCTTTTTAAACTAAATATTTTTGGTTTATTTTTTTATACGTAACTTTCAAAATAAAAGTCTTTAACTGTGTTCTAACATGAAAACATTTTAATAAACTTGTTTTGTATTTACTGCTGGGTTTTGTGTTGATTTGAGGAGTAAAGACATCAGGGTTATCACCTGAGCCTTCCGTCAGCAGGTAGATGCAGACGAGGGGAAAAGTGGAAAGTCCATTAAACCCCGCCCCCAACGCCAAAACAGTGACAGCAACTTATAGTATCTTAAAAACGATATCGGCACAAACGTTTGACACCAGTTTTGTTATATTGGAACAAGGTGTGGGGCTGACTTCACAGGTGATTCACCTGCAGGTTAAACCTAATTACCTAAATTCCCTCTGGGATCAATAAAGTATTTTTGAATTGAATTGAAACGACCCCTCCCCTCATCGCGGAGTTGTTTGTTGTTTGTCTGGCTCATGTTTTGGTCATGTGCATGAATTATAAAGAAACGGATAATTCAGAACCTAAAAATGTTCTTAAACTTTTCTTATAGAATTTCCATCTTCTAAAACTCTTTGCCTAAACAGAATTTTTAAAAAAGCACAGATTACTTCCATAGATTATATAATCTGTCCTCCAACCAGCCAGTCGAGGCAGATGGTCTCCTGTCCTGAGCCTGGTTCTGCTGGAGCTTTCTTCCTGATTAGCAGGGAGTTTTTCCTCTCCACCGTTTGCTCAGGATGGGAGACTGTGATGAAGTGATTCAACACAATCTGCTGCTTTCTTCTTTACATTGTTCTTTTTATGTACAGTGTCCTGAGACAACGTATGTTGTGGCTTGGCGCTGTATAAATAAACTTGAACTTAATCTATGTTGTCGAGCAGGAAATCAAAGGTGAAGGTGAGGACTGATGTTTGCACATTAGAGTCAAAGCTTGCAGGTGAACCAGCAGCTTTGTAACACCAATGGAATTTATAAATAACATAAATACTACGGTTGGTTGCAAAGTATTTTAAAAGTAATGTTAAATATATTCTTAGAAGAAATTGTTGGTAAACAGTTGGGGACTTTTTCTCAATTTTATTTTCCTTTTTCATAAATACATATGCCTGGTTAAATAACCGTAAAAAATAAAAATACAACATCAAGACTGGGAAAATCCAAACCTTGATTCCAGACATTTTGAAATTGTAGATAATTTGTTCAACAAACACTTTAAACTCCAAACTCCCAAAGAGAATTTCTCCAAAAGATGTAAGAGCATTCAAACAGTTATTTTGCTAATCGGAGTTTTTAGAAATAAATCATCATCAGCAGCTGTACATGAAGGCCCTGACACACTGTGATGTTTTACACAACTTATACCAGCTTATGAACATTTTAGAGACGAATCAACTGGAAGCGTCTTTTAGGCGTGGGCATTCTGTAACTCAGTGACAAAGCTCTGCTTGTGTTTTACAACTCAATTGTTGCACCTTTAATTTACTGAACTTAAATCTGGGCTGAAGCTTGCAAACACAAGTGGCAGCAAACTTACACAAACTCTGGAGGAACCGAACAAATACAGGGAAGTAGGAGGGAGACTGGACTGTGGTGTGAATCCAGTAATGCTAAAACCGAGCTCTACCTGGTATTTCCTGCATAGAAACAGCATTTTAACACATCCTCTTGTAAACACTGAAAAGTACTACATGTACGACTAAATGTGAAATATACAATACAGAAATACTACTAAAAACCATCCATCAAATACATTATTTTGTAAACTGAAAATTTTGAAATTCTATGATTTGGTTGATTTTAATATTTTACAGTTTATGTACATGTAGAGATACTCCAACATAACTTCTCATATTTAACCTAATTAATATCGACTAATATTAATATAGTTAATATATGAGGAAACGGGTTCTTTTCGATTTTAAATACTAATAATAATAACCATCACCTTTATTATGACCAAGACTTTGACAATGAGTATCGT
>NW_013955006.1:13127-15353 GCF_001266775.1 Austrofundulus limnaeus
ACACACACACACACACACACACACACACACACACACACACACACACACACACACACACACACACACTTTTGACCCAGTTTGTTTCAGTTTAGTCAGACTTCACGTGTCGAATCCTGGAAAATCCTGGAAAGTTTGTGATTTTTTTATATTTGTCAGTTTCTCTTCACTCGCTGTGAACAGAACGTTCCATGAATGATGGAACGATCAGACGACCTTGGACCCGATCAGAACCGTACCAGTTCTGGGTCAGGAGTCAGACTAAACCTGGACTCCTGCTTCTTATATCAGCTCTGCAGGAAAACAGGTTTTTATATTAATCTGGTTTCTTTTTTAAACTGAACATTTGTAATCTTTTTGTTTTTAAATAAAGTTTATTTTAGYATGTTGGTTTGACAACTGTGAGGTAAAACTCAATTAAATTTTATGGTTTRAACAGGTTTTATAAAAAGATTCTCACATTTTTTTTATTTGTAGATTCTTAGTCAAACATTTCTTCTTACTTTCATCAGTTTCAAGTTATTTGTTGTGGGTTTTTCTTTCTTCAAATAAGTTGAAGATGTCTGTTAGAAACATCTACAGGAAAAAAAGAAAAATGATTTTAGAGGTCTGTTTCCTGCTTCTGTTATGTTTTTTTTCTCTTTTTTCCTGCCTGAAAGAAACTGATTTGGGACTTTTTGTTTCTCCTGATGAAACGGAGGAGCTCAGCTGGAGCTGCTGACCTGCAGCCAGTCTGGGTTCTGCTCCCTGTCGGGTCCCCGGGGCCCGATGAAGCCGCTGCCGTGAGCCAATAAAGCGGGTGCCGCTGACGAGCCTCAGAACCAGAACCAGCAGCGGAGACGACGGGCGGCCGGGTGAGAGGAACCAGAACCGACTGAGACTCCATCATCACACAGAGTCCGGGCCGATGATCATAGCAGAACTTTATTGGAGATATACGGCGCTACAATTAGAAACAACAAAGAACAGAAAAGAAAAAAACAACCCGAGGTGAAGGATGTGATGGATAAGGTGCAGACCGCCGCAGCTCGGCGTTACGGCTCACGTGTTCCTCACAGGTCTGAGATCAGCCGCGTCACAGAACCCAGCTGGAGTGACGTCACATCAGGGTCACTTCCTGTTCCACTCTGACGGCCGCAACTTTTAACACTGAAGTAAAAAAAAAAAAAAAAAGTGGTCCTGCTGAAGATGGCAGGCGAGCGCTGCCACCTCCTGGACCTCCGGCTCACAGCCTCACAGCCCCGTTTCAAATGAAGCCAGAGTCGGTTTATGAACCGAATAAAAGGATAAAACGCAGCAGAAACACTGAAAAAACATGACTGAGGAGGAGCTGAAATGATCGTTTCCTTTAAAATATGGAAACTCTTAGTGTTTGAGTCTGGTTCCGCTCAGATTATCTCAGCTTCTCGTCGTTAAAAAATATTAATCTGAGTTTGACTCAGGTCCAAGAAATGCTGCGACGCATCGATCGGATCCACTCAAGCTTCAGAAAAAGAAAAGGTAAACATCCTTTAAATCTAAAAATCAGACGTTAAAACTAAACGTTTCACTTAGAACCGGACTGAGAAGGTTCTGGTAGGGTTCTGTGGGGGGGCGCCGACCTGCAGTGACACACCGTAACCCCCGGCGGTCCGTCCTCTCCTCCGCCGGCTCCCTTTCACTCTGACATGAGGTAAGATGTGGTGCCCGAGTGCAATGCTCCTTGTGCTACATGTTCAACAGGGAAAAGGAAAAATCAAATCAAATAAGAAACCAGTAGGAGAGAAACGGGTCGGCTCCGGCACACAGAGGAACCCGACGGGTGCTGATGCTTCCCTGCTGAGCTGGCCTCAGRCTGAACAGGTGTGTGAGAGTGAACAGGTGTGTGTGGGACTTCCTGACGAGGTAGCGACAGGCTGCACTCTGCTGGGCCGAGCCGACGAACGAGGAACAGGAAGTCCGGCTGGTGAGAGWTACGGCCGCGGCGCGGGACCGGCTGGATCCGCCGCCTCGGACACYCTGGAACAGACGGCTGCTCTGCTGCACCGGATCTGCTCAGCTTCGGTTTCACACCGTAATCCAGCAGATTAAATCAGAGAGGCAGGGCAGGAACAACGTGGGCGGAGCCGGATGACAAAATAATGCAGGAAAAATCATAAAATCAGGAGGTGATTTTTTAAAGGGATCCATGATTAGTTGTAACTTTAGACTTTATTTAATAAACATTTATTTTAACTGTTGAATAAACAC
>NW_013955007.1:0-989 GCF_001266775.1 Austrofundulus limnaeus
ATACACAACGCGCTCATTTCGACAAACTCGACGTCGGTCACGACCGACGCGTTGGTTTTCAGTCGCGCGACAATATCCCTAGCGGTCGGTCGCGAATGCGCTCTATATCTCGCATACAGTTCTTTCGCGTTGAACGACTTCATGTGCCTAGATTCGAACGCGACGGCGGGGTCGTCGGGCGTGTACACGCCAACCAGCCTCGACAGATTCTCCGCATACGCCGTTTTATTGTAACCCTGCTGCGCGTTGTAACCCCGCGCTTTGTACGGTATCATGGGCTGTCCGTGGTGCAATTCCCACATTACGCAGTACCAACTGAAGATATCGCCGTCGGTCGACGACGTCAAACACCACAGCATCTCCGGTGGCATGTGCACCCTGTTGCCTCTGGGTTGGTTCGGCGTTAGGTAGTTACACGCCGTACCAAAGTCGCTGATCTTGAACGCGAATGGTAGGGGTTTCCTTTGCGAATCTCGGCACACCAGGATGTTTCTGTGGGTTATGTCTCTGTGCATTATTCCCAGTCCATGCAGACACGCCAGACCGGACAACGTGTCGAGCTCGATGAGAGGCACGACGGTCCTGTTCGTGAACATCGTCATGAATTCGTGCAGACAACACAACGCCCGTTCCATCAGAATAACGGATCGCCCCCCGAGCTGATAGTGCGTTATGTCGCACCAATAGCCCGCGTACGTGCGAATCACGTTTGGGTGTTTCAGAGACACGCCGATGGCCATTTCCTCAACCTGCGAGGCCACGTGCGCGTACCTGTAAAACTCCTCGTCTACGGCGCAAACGCTCCAGTCGAGCATATCGGGAAAGGTGTTCAGTTTAGCTACAAGGCCCTGCGATAACGCGACCGTTACACCAAATCCTCCTTTCCCTAGTATCGATTGCGGGTTTACAATATATTTTTCCAAGTCCGGTACGACGGTTTCGTCTCGAAATTGGGGAATATTAGCGTATACGGTCCAGTCGTTTCGCCC
>NW_013955007.1:7208-7713 GCF_001266775.1 Austrofundulus limnaeus
ACATAACGCTCTTAATAAACACCAGACCATGTTTTGGAAACTCCGACAACCACATTACAAACAATCAAGTAAATAGTATTTAACTTATCGTGCGCGTCGTAGTAACCCAGAAACACCCCTTTGTGTCAGTTTTGTTTTTATTGCTTTGTATAATTATATATTTCATAGTTGTTGTGTGTTTGTTTTTTGTACAAAAAAAAATGCACGCTTTATGTCTCCGCGCGGAGAAAGAACTCGCGGAGATCGCGTTGCGACAACGATCATGTACCGACGACTTGCGTAAGTTTAAACACAGAGAATACGGCGGAAGATGCGACCGCGCGCCAAACTACGCAGAGTACGCGTTGGTGCCTTTACATCGCGACGCGGATGCTTGGATCTATGTGGGTGACGATCCTCAACTCGCCATGACCATCGAGGAAATCGTCAACACTTTCAGTCCAACTCTGTCTGTTGAACTGTTGCTCTACAACGTGTTGGGTAGCAATAGCGATAGCTGTACGTG
>NW_013955007.1:9837-10599 GCF_001266775.1 Austrofundulus limnaeus
GTCCGATACAATCCGTTCTTGTATCTGTTGCGCAACCTGTACCGTTTTTGCGGTTTCTGTTCATAATATTTAGTTCGTCCAATTTGATGAGTCCTCGTCGTTTCATCGTCGTCGCGTTGCGCAGACTCGTTGTCCGCCGTTTGCGGGACGCAACTTTGTTGAAGCTTGTCGTCGTTGACGACGCGATGTTGTTCAACCGCGGGCTTGTATCTCTCGAGTCGACCGTCGATTAGAGTGTGCGAGTCTAACGCGGGATCGTCTACGTTCACCAGTATGTACCCGGCGGTCGCGTTCATGCGAACTCTGCCTCTGATTAGCCACAACGGTTCCAGACTCAATTCGGAACATCGCTCCAACGAGATTCGCAGCCACAATGAGATGTTGCGTAGCGCCAACGTGTAGCACAGCGCCGCTTCGACTCGCACGCCCTGAGAACGAAGTTCTTTCACAAAGGCGTTGATTCTATCGACGGCGCAAACTCTGGTACCCGCTGTGGCTTTATGTCTGTCGGTGGCGGCGTATTGCACAAATGCGTAAGAGTCGTTTATGTCAACAACGCCGACGAGATAGTCCAATGTCACGGCGTCTTCGCTTAGAACGCGGTATCTCTCCGTTCCTTGTTGTCGCACAACGCCGCCCCGCGTATCATTTTCTACGCTCGACAGACCGTGTTGCGATATCGCGGGCGACGTAAACGACATCATACCTACTACGATTAAGTTTGCGGGTTTAGATGATGGGCCAATTTAGAAAATGCGACGT
>NW_013955007.1:14959-15951 GCF_001266775.1 Austrofundulus limnaeus
GGCGAAAGTTGGCTTTTGTACCGCCGCTCGTACGCGCCCTTGACGGTAGTTCTGTAATCGGGCCAGTAGATCGGGTTGCTGCGGTCCACCGCGTTCAGGAAATACAGCTCTGTCAAATAGACGATACAGAGTTTCTCTTTGGATGTCAACATGCCGCGGCGTTCGTGCGCGAGTTCGCAGCACAGGCGATTCGTGTGCGCGTGCAGCTCAATGAACGCCGTCACGTTGTCCAGCGCCTCGACCAGTTCGTCTATGACTTTCACCTTTTGCGAGTTGATGGACATTGACGTGAACAGCTGATGGCGCCTGTCGTTGGCGGTCACGTTTACCGAGGAAAAGAAGAACGGCGTGTGAAAGGACCTTTTTGTGTTCCGCATCCTGATGACGACGGTCAACGGGTTCGCTACGCCGTAGATGTACGAAGTTAGGTTTTCGTTGCTCACCTTAAACGGTTTCGTCGAAGTCACGCAAAGCCCCTGCGACAAAGCCACGGTCTCGAAAACGCCCCTGAAGTAGGCCTGCAGCGACGGTTTCGCGTTGGACGTGTAATTGGCGCTGCGGCTGGGCTTCGCTGAAAATTCTATCCGCGTATTCTTGTATCCGTGCTGAGAACAAACGCGTTTCTTGTCCGAGACGAAACGCAGTCTGCTCACCCGTTTCGTCTTTGTCGTGTTGGACTGCAGCTGAGAGCACCGCCTGAGACGCGCGGAAAACACGACGCTTTTACATTTTTGGTTACCCACGGTGTTTACGTAAAGGGCGTGCAACATAACACCCCGGGAGAGCCGGACGACGCAGCTGCCCGTCTCGCGCAACGTGTCGGTCGGCGTGTCATCCGACGCGTCACAGCCTCCTAAGCGGCTCCGGTCTGTACAGCCAACGCAACGAGTGTCCGTTGCGCACAGCGTCCAGGTTCCACAACACCGCGAGCCAGCACAAACGCGCGGCGTGCGATTCGTACAACAGCGATCCGGCCGCGGGAACTCCCGTAC
>NW_013955007.1:17322-20398 GCF_001266775.1 Austrofundulus limnaeus
GCCGTCTAGCGCGTACCAGTTTATAAATATATACAGTACGTGCTCGTTTGCTCCACCCAACGTCGGAGCGCGATCCGCGCACGAGCAACAGCGGGTTTGCAGGTTCACCGGCGCAAGCGGAGGAGAAGCGCACGGAAGCGTGGTCTTGGTTCCGGGGATCATCAGTCCTCTCGTGAGCGCGCGTATTCAACACGGACAGCGCGATCTGCTGGCCCCGTGTCAGGAGTACGATGTGTTTAGGATCGCGGAAGAGTTTCACAAATTTAACCTTCGCGGTAAAATGAGAATCCCGAAAACGCCAACGGTAAATCTTGGCGAGACGCTGGTCACGCTAGAGAATAACTTTTTAATGTCCGTTCACGCGGACCTGCACGAGATTGGTTGTGCATACAGAACGTTGTTGTTTAACATTGAATTGTTGTATATCAATATATTTCACTTGTTGCATTCTTGATAAACAATCTATAATAAAGACAATTTTGTTGTACCTCAAAACAACGAGTATGAGTCTCTGTGTGTATATCATATAGCAAATGTAAACAACCTTCGAATAGCCCTAGTCTTGTTGTATAACTCACTCGGTTACTCCTTAATGTAACACAACAAATAACTCGTCAAGAGACAAAATGAGTTTTATTGTATATCTGTTACATACAAGAAAATACAAAACAAATGGATTATTGAAAGATACGCAAGGGATAATACATCGATGTAAAAAAATCACACCGTACAAACAAATAGTTAGAAATCTTCGTTACACTCCTCCATGTCGAATATACTCAACTCTTCCTCTTCCTCCTCGACGCGGTTTTTGTCACCGATGTAAAACAACTCGGTTCCCGAGGATGATCCCTCCAAAGCGTCACCGTTTTTCCGCGTTAATTTACGCGGCGGTTGTCCGTCGTCATCGTTGTCATCATCCGATGGTCGTTTACGTTCCGCAACGTCCTTTTTGTCAACGGCGGGATCCGATCCGAACGAAATAGCCCACTCCACGTCGCCGGAAATTTTAATATCGGCTTCTTGTACCATCTCCACCAGTTTCGTGAAGTCGGCGCTGTTCAAGTCAGGTGCTAACATTCTCATTCTGTTCGCATCGATTCTGGGTAAGATGCAAGAGACCTCATCCTTGATTTTCTCGAACACGTGAGCAATCGTGTTGTTTGTCGAACCGTTGAGGAACATCTCGTCTTCGTTGTTGCCCCTGTGGCTGAGGTCGATGTGTGCGTTTGAGAATAATTCCAGGATATAGTACAGCGACTTATGTGTGTGTTTAGCCAGTTTACACAACGCGCGAGACACCGTCGGGTTGCTAAACAACATCAAACTCACAGAAGTGAGAATCGGCGCTTGTATTATATCGTTCTTCTTCGTGAGTGTAGTCTTTGTCGTGAATACGTCGCTCATACGAATAAGCTGACCTTTATTACCTTCGCGTAACAACACCCTGTTGTAGCTCTTGTTCTTGTCGCGCATGATCCCTTCGACGACCTCTCGAGTGTCTCCGATCATGTTCAACGGCGTGCGAATGTATTCGGGCAGATTGAGATCGGTAGGTTGTAACCATTCTATCTTGTTGAGATCAGACGCGTGGATACCTTCGCCACTAAACACGGGTCCGGTCAGTTTAAAGAGTTCTCCGTAACGCGCTTTCATCGTGTCCACCGTATCAGCTTCGGTCAAACTCCTAAACTTTCCGTGCAAGATCAGTCTCGTCAGTTGTTTGCAAAGCGCGTTGTTTGTGGGGGCTTTTTGGCCATACGCCACTCTGGCCATTTCGGCGCACATGAATCCGGTCAACGTGATAACGGTCTGTCGCACGGTCATCGTCAACGTCAACATGCACATCGGCAATGCGCCGTGCGAACCGGTCAGTTGATATTTACTATCTACCGTCAACATATCGGTGTGGACCGCGCTGTTGTATCCTGCGTCGGTCATGGCTTTTACGTTCGCGATCTCGGTGATTTCTCCTCGACTCAACCTGTCGTTATATCTGACGTATAACACCATGTCACCCGTGGTTCCCACCATGTCCGCGCACCGTCGGTGGTGCGTCGATAGTATGTTGTGAATATCGGGAGCGGCGGCGCCGCATTGCGCCTTTTTATCATTTTTCCCGAGCGCGATGCACAACGCCGCTCTTGTCGGGGTATCCCCGGTCAACGCCAAGGCAACGGATGTGAACGTTCCGTACGTGCACTTATTGGTTGGTTTTTTCTCATCCGTCCCCGTGTACACTTTACCAAACTGCAGCGTCGTGCCTTTCTGTTGCCCGTTGAAACCCGCGCCGTTTATATTGAGACAAGTGTTTGTAGTGTTTTCCACACCTTTCCACAAGCTCGACACCTGGTGACGCAACGCTCTCGTCACAAACTGACTCATAGAACCCTGTAGCTGAGCCATAGCGGCCTCGGTTAAATCGTTGTTATCGCGACAAGGCATCATGTTGCGAAACGTTCCAAAGACCGCGCACTGTACGTAACCCATCATCGCGTCAGAAACCAATAGGGCCACAATTTTTTTGGCCCTATCGTCCGTTTGACCGCCCATCATTTTTAGACAACCGCCGCTCTCGGCGATCAAGGCCAGTCTGTCCCCGTACTGCGGCGCAGCAAACCACAGCGTTCTCGTGGCGCGCTCTTGCAATTCGCATCCTTGCGCGCGAGACGCCAGTCCGTGTTCGGTCCAAGAGATGTCGTCGGGCGAAGTTTGAGAGTCCACGCCCTCTTTGTTCATATCGTAACCCCGAAATAATTTGTAGTATACGATCTTTTTCTCTCGGCGAGCCTTACCGGTCGAATCGGAAACGCGCTGTTGTTCAAAATAGGGCACAAACATCGGTTTGAGGATCGTCGCGGCGCACAGCGGGTGTCCGTGATTCAGCTCCAGAAACACGGCGGACGCCAGACCAAACAAGGTCGCTAGATCTTGTTTCGTCATCACGCTGCTTAGAAAAACAACAAACAACTGGACCAAGCACATGAAAATCATATGAATCGGGTCCGCGTCGTCCGTGTAAGTTATCTCGCCACGCAGCGTCTCTTCGTCAAACAGCGCCAGCAGCCCTCGGACG
>NW_013955007.1:20878-24904 GCF_001266775.1 Austrofundulus limnaeus
GCGCAAGCGCCTCCTTGACCCCGTTCTTGGTCACGTTTGCAAACACGCTCGGAACAAACCCATCCAAGAGCTGTTTTTTTAGGTGACCCTCATACACGTCGCGAACCGCCCGCTCGGTAAAAGTTGAACACAGGCCCCTGTACAACGCGTTCTCAATAACATCGTCGATCGTCGGTACGCTTTGCAGCGCCAAGAAATAACCCAGGTGCTCGGCGTGTATTTTCAGAACCTCGTTCGGAAACAAGTCCGGGTAACAGAGATGAGCAACCACCGGAGAGTCCAAGAGCACGGGCACCGCGGGCGCGACGGGACTCTCGTATTGGATACAGGAGTCGTATGGTCCCGTAACAACGCAAAAGGGCTCCTGTTGCGCGGGTATCTGGATTGTCTTAACGTTGTATGCCATTGCAGACAGAAAGAACCGCCTTCGGATTCTACCGTGCGCTCGCAACTAGTCAGACTTCTGATGACAAAAGGTAAACCTCGCGATTGCCGAGACGCGTACCGACTGTGCCTCGTCTTGTGGCCCGACGTCTTAACGGTCGCGTTTTCCGAGGTTGGCTATGCGATTCCGGACCTGGTCAACTTCGGCGACTCTTATACGGAGAGCGAACGAGAAGCGCTGTTGAGATTGGCCGTTCTCGCTGATTTCTACAAGTTTCAGATAGAAGTGCTCTGCTTGTCGTCTGTGGAGGACCACGCTGAGACTAAACTGGAAGAGGCGCGCGCCGAGTTTTTAAAGCTCACGGCCCGCCTTGCTGAGACACAAACGCATCCGACCGACCAAGACGGTCTTAATCATGAGGTTTTAAAACCCCGCGTCATCGTCGCGAATCGACTCTTCCCGACCGACCCTAGCTGTCACAATGACCTTGTTAAACCACGCGTTGTCATCCCGATTAAACACACACAACCGACCGACTATCGCGTCGGTAACAACAAAATCGCGACTCGGAAAAGGAAACGGAGTAGTAGTTTCGTTGAGCCTTCCGTCGAGTGTGGACGCGATGTGAAATGGTCGCGGTTAGGCGCGACGTTTCCGCGTAGGTTGTATCACACCAAGATGATCAAGACTTTCCAGCACGTGAAGAACGCGGGACACCCGATGCTCACCGTGGACTCGTCGTGGGACCTGACGGCTTACTTCTCGTTGGCTACCGCTTACACGACCGAGAGTCCGCTGGAGCTCGCGGTCGCGTGCTTCCCGGAGTTGAGACAAGCCCTATCCGTCATACACTCCGAACAGTATCACAAGCTCCGCGCGCTCCCTCCGAAGACGCAGATGTTGCTCTACGGGGTCTTGAATTGTCACATCAACTGGGTCGAGCACAACCACACGCAAATCGTGGTGATACCGCAACGCGATAACGACCCGCCTTCGAGTTGTTCATCCCACACGAACCCCGAAGGCGATCTGAGGTGCTCCAGGTGTCTAAAAAACCAGACGTTCCACTCCTCCGAAGTCCGAGGCAACCCCAGAAACATCGACGTGGAATTCGACCTGGACACGATGTCGTTCAGGTCCTCGTGTTGTTCGGCTACCACGGTGAACGTGCCATTGCGAACGCCCACCGCAAGCACGTGCACGTACACGGAGATGAAACAAATGTACACGTCGTGTCCGCGATGCAAACAAACTATATTTTCCGAAGTATTAGTGGACATGCAGGCGCTATACTCACGCTGCGTCACGTGCGACTACAACCCCCTGTCGCGAACACAATGAGCGAGCCTTCGAAAATCGAAATGTTGAGAGCGCTCAATCGACTCTCGCCGCAGACGATGACCGAGATCTTAACTCGCCACTATCCGCGTCAACCGCAAGATTTCGTTTATAAGCGCGCCGATTACGACGCCAGCAACATAGGTCGCTTCATGAACGCCGTTTGGACGTATGGACCGCGACCCGCCGCGATGGAAGAAATCATGACCGCTTCGCGGCTCGTCACACAACACGACGACGATACGTCAAAACAAACAACATTGATCGTACCAGACCTCTCCTTGGAAATAGACAAACAATACTCTGCCTCCTACCTCGACGAACTAGAGTGCAACACCACACGCAACTGCATTGGGGACATCGAACCGCTCGACGATGCAGAATACGAGTTTGTACCCATCGAGACAAACGCGACCACCACTAGCGTCAACAAAACAGACGCTCGCGAACCACAAACCGCCGACCACGACGCGTCGTGGGCCGAAAAAGAAGACGGGTCCGCGGAAAAACAACGACAAGATATCCCATCCGAAACAACGGAGACGCGCGTCTCGATTGTACTACTAGACGAACAGGCTCCGGTTTCCGTGGTTGTTGTCGAATAAACATGACTTCGTCATGCGGGCGCGTTTTTGATTTACTGTTGCATGTGGTGCGCGACACTTCCAGCCTGATACGTGTAGAATACGTTGCGGTTTGCTGCATCGACATCGAAAAAAAAATCCCAGATCCTTGGTCCGTCGCCTCCTCGGTCCGTTGCGAGACAAGCAACGTGTACCGTATACCGATCGAAGAAGTCGGTTCTACCGCGGACGATTGCGTGTTTGTGAGGTTTACGTACGCGACGGCTTCGTATTGCGGGATCTTAACTTGCGAGCATATGTGCAGAGACGGTAAACGCCGAGAAATCGCGGCCATCAGCGCGTTGTCCGGAGCTCCAATCGCGTACGCTTATTCGCAAGTCCCGGGGACGACAGAGTACAGCTTTGTTCCTCATACGATGGGTAAAATAAACATTGCGTCGTTGTACACCGCCATGGAGCGCGGTATACGCGCTCTGTTTTGTAACTCAGCCGCTACCAACATTGAGTTGTTGGTGAGAGACACGCTACGCGAGACGCTGGCGGTTTTGTGCGCGCCTCTGGCTTTCAAACTCATATTTTACCAATGCAGGTTCACCGAGTATTTCGCCAACGCGAACGATACGCACCCGCGTGCTAACAAACCGTGGGGATCTCGCGTAACGTGGCGCTACGACATTGAGCACGACGCGTGCACGATACATATAGGACAATCTATTCACGAAGAGCAGCGACGCGAGTCCGGGATCTTCTGGTCTCGTTTTACGCTCACCGAGCGGGGACTCGCTATAGAACGCAATTTCGGTAACAAAACGTTCGAGGAAAAGGTAGACGCGCCGTACAGATTCGCGATATTGACCGCGATAGCCTGCGGCGCGCACGAGCTTTGGCACAAGCGTCTGCGCGAATTATTGTCATCGCACGCGAAACGAGTCGACGACGACGAATGTCAACGCTGCGGCCACGCGTATCGCGTTAATCCGAAAGGAACATTTACCAGACAAACACTGGCCGTGAGGCAAATCGACGACGCGTTGTTACCGTTGGCCGAGTGCACGGAGCTGTGCACATTAGTCGACCGCTCGCCGCCGACGGGTTCGTTTTGTCTCACGCACGGAAGGAGAAATGTCTCCGCCGCGGAGAGGGGAAAAGACACAGAGCGCGACCATATCGAATACGCGACAGAAAACAAGACAACGAGTCAAGAAAAAAACCAAACAAAAACAATCAACGAAAAAAGCATCTCGTGCGACGCATACTGGAGAGGCTTTACGTGCAGAGCTCTTGGACATCACAGTAAAGTTATTCCCTTCGGTTACCCAGCCGGTTCTCTCCTCGTCCGCGCCAAACGAATGCGATCGGATACGCGACATCGCGGCCAAGCGGTTGTCGTGCATGACAGATAATTTCACGTCGCTGACAGAGTGGTTCGATAAATACGAGGCGAGCGGCGACGATGTTCAACAACGGAAACTTTGCTACGATTTACTCAAACAAATATGCGGTTGCTACAACCTAGCCGCGGGCGATATACGCGACTCGTTAACCCGCACGCAGTCGTGTTGCACGCGCAGGTACATAAAAACCACAAGCGACGTCGAAATTGCGGATCGACTGTTGCAACATATCGTTAAAACACTAAAACCCGTCCGAGATGCGATGATGAAAGAGGGCAACGATGACGACAATTTGTCGTGGATCGCGAAAACGTTGGAACAATAT
>NW_013955007.1:25904-28507 GCF_001266775.1 Austrofundulus limnaeus
CCCGTCCGAGATGCGATGATGAAAGAGGGCAACGATGACGACAATTTGTCGTGGATCGCGAAAACGTTGGAACAATATACCGGATACACACAAGAGATATTGAACGAGCTAAAGGTGCGCTCCGACAACGAAAACGAGTTGGCGAAACGTTTCGACGCTTTACAAGATGAACATAAAAAATGTAAACAAAGAATTGCGTCTTTGGAAACGGAACTCGAAACTCGTAACGCGAATATAGAGCGTTTATCTGCGAAAAACGACAGAGACGTCGGAAAAATAAAGGATCGCGACGATGCGCTGAAAGAGCTGCAAGCGAAGAACGTGACTTTACAACAACAATTGGACAGACTCAATTCAGAAGAGACCGTCCTCATTGCTGAGAAACGCGATATTATCGAAGGTCTTAAAGATTGTATCGTTATGAACCGTGCGAAGAGCGACCGCAAACAACAGGATTTAGAGAATCATATACAGGATCTAGAGTTAGAAATCAAACTTTTGGCCGACAATCTCGAAAAGAAAAAAAACGAAACCGTAAAACTCACCAATTCCGCGGAAGCGCTCAAACGAGAGAACGATAGTTTGATGGCGCAGTTAAAAAAATACGCCGACGTCGACGCAACCAACGAGCAACTCGCGGTCTTGTTAAACTCGTACAACGACGCTTTTATATCTACATGCGGCGCCGCGTACGATCTAAACAACATAAAAAATTGTCTGTATCGGGTAAAAAACGCTTCGCTTGAAACGGTGAAGGCTATGTTAATGGCGACGTGTGTCAGAAGCAAGAAAAACCAACGCTACTCGGAAAACGAAACAAACCGCGTCGAGTCCGAATTGTTTCGCGACTACGAGAACGGCATTTATGACTTTATCAAGAACCATCTGGATCAAGAACAAGAACCGATGGATACGAGCGAACTTGCGAAAGAACTCGAACGCACCAAAATCAAACACGAGGGTCTACTTCAAGGACTCGACCGTCTGAAAAGCGAAAAAATGAAACTCGAACATAACCGCAATGACATCATCGTTGACATGGAAGTGGAACAATACGACGACACGACAAAGACCGAACGCGCTGTTACAAAGAACGACGGAGAAAAACCCGAGAAAACAACTCCGCCTACGACCGACACCGATCAACGTACGCCGGAGATGCTCACGGAAGACGCCAACGACGCGTACATGCGCGAACTTTCGGACATACAAAGCAGCTACTACAAGCTCGTTTATCTTATACTGGGCCCGGAATACAACGCGACCGGAGCCGCGGACGACGCGTTACAGACCGTGCGGTTACGTTTTAAAACCGCGCTGGAGCGTATTAAAACCGTCCTCACGGAATCGTGTTTAAGACGAACACGGAGCGCGGGAGTTACGGACCCGACGGGTCCGAAGCAGCAGAATTATAACCCTCGCCGCGGAGGCGCGTTGTTTCATTTCGAGCGACTGTTAATTAACCACATCGAAAAAGAGCTAACCGCCGCTACAGTGAAAAGGCCAAGGGTAAAGTCTCTAGGCGAGCGCGGGGTTATTTCCGTCGAATCGAATATAAAGAAGACGAAAACGTGTAAATCAGAGTCGACCGAAACGCGCGAGACACACAGCGGCGCAACGACGAACCAAACAAAAACAGAACCCGACACGACAACGGAGGCGTGCGCTCTAAATAAACCGATCAAAAAAAATAAACACGAATCGGCTCGCCGCGATACCGACAGTTCTCAGTGTTTACACTCGGTAAAAAAGGAACGAGGTGACAACGACGCAGGCTATGACTTTTCATCGGCGACTAAACTGGAAACGAGGTTCGCCAAGTTAGACGCGAAAACAGCACACGCCGTAAAGAAAGAGCAACTGATGGAAACGCAACCGAACGTGTACGCTAATCGAGTGACAACGCCCCCCGTTCCGCTCGAAGACGTAGTACTGGAGGGTTTACCGGTAGACGAGGTGGAATTAGACGCGATTCGAACGTAAAAAAAAACACACACACATAGGAACAGTTCCATGAGCGTAAACAAAGTACTAACGCGAAGGTTGCGTTTATAATAAGAACGATAAACTTTGCATCCATCGTCGCCGGCCATACTACGCGTGTATAATTAGGCCCGAATCAACTATAAAATGAGCACCGAGTGGAGCATAGAAGACGCCAGCGCCGCGTTTGAAACGCTTAAGAAAAAAAGCGTCTACGGCGACTATGTGCCCGACCTATGTGACCAGTGGGATGATTTTATAAATTTAGCGGGCTTGGGTTGGTGGGGTAGCGGCGTTACGACGGAACAAGTAAACCGGAAATTAACCCACGAACCCGCGGGCTCCGTCATATTGTACGAAGGGCCAAAACTAAAATCAAAGTGTTCCGATTATGACCCGGATTGTTCCGACGAATCCGAGGATGAATATTCCGACGAGGATGATGATGTTGTCGGAGACATGTATCACGGCTCGCTGGTTTGCGGGTCCATCAAAACGGGTTCGGGTCGCGTGTTTGAATTCGGAATACGCTTAGATTTCCGTCGGAGCGCGGTAGTCTATATATATATCAACCCCCCATACACCAAAACAATCAAGAAACAAGAATGTTCGACTCTGGC
>NW_013955007.1:29507-29796 GCF_001266775.1 Austrofundulus limnaeus
GGTCGGTCGGATTTAATCCGATTTTTCTAAATGTAAACAATAACATCGACGGTCGGTCGGACTGAGCGGACGCTAAATCGCAACCTTCAGAGCGGAGCGAGGCGTCGACGACGCGACGCTAGCGCACAATGGATGCCTCCGACGCGTCTCTCGTTGAGATGCTAGATTGCGCAAATGTAAACAATAACATCGACGGTCGGTCGGACCGAGCGGACGCTAAATCGCAACCTTCAGAGCGGAGCGAGGCGTCGACGACGCGACGCTAACGCATAAATGGACGCCTCCGACG
>NW_013955008.1:0-7405 GCF_001266775.1 Austrofundulus limnaeus
AAGTCCAATGCTGCAGGCAAAGCCATGCTGCAATGACATGCTACATGGCAATGCACACTTGTTTTTACATCGTAAAAACCCTTGTCTAGTTTGATTTGATTTTTGTGTATGTGTAAAAGTGCTTTCTAAATACAGTATTACAGGTTCTCTGAAAATGTGCTTCAAGCAATTATTTAAAAATTGAAAATTATTTCACAATATTCCAAATGTGTGTTAATGAATGATTTTTTAAATTTAGTCACATCAAAAGAAAAGTTCCAAACAAGTTAAACAAATAAAAAAAAAATGATGACCCATAATTTTGAAAACCAACCAGCTTCAAACATCTCATTTCAGCTCAGTAGCTGTAAAATTTCACGAGTTGGAGTCATTTTCTGGGTTGGAATCAATCTTGAATTGGTGAAACTCTGAAGCTGAAAGCAGTGATAGATGTCTATTCAATAATGTCATTTGTTTTGTTGTTTTTGAGATATTTTACTAACAGACAAACGTACCTAATATTATCTGACGTGGAAATAAAAAGAAGTCCCACCCAACGTCTTGTTTCAGGTGTTCATTTTCCTGGGTGAGCTGTTGCTCTCGTTGAACTGGGTTGTCCTGGCTGATATATTACTGGTGAGTCTGAATGGTGTTTTTAAAACTGATTATATGAATCAGTCTGGTGAAAGMTACTTGTATTTTTTTTCAGTACGTCGTTGTACCAACGAGAAGGGCAACAGCCGAGGCTCTGCAGATCACAGTCGGTCATCTGCTCGGAGACGCTGGAAGTCCTTACTTGTTAGGAGTGGTGAGAAAAAAAATCACTTTCTTTTAGCTGCTTTCCACCCTGCAGGCTTTAGAAACAAACAGCCTATATATATATATATATATATAGCATCATTTTAAAGCTTTATGATTAATAAGTTATGTAATAGTTTACTTTAATTTCACACACAGATGGGTGATTCTTTGATGTTTTTATCTCTGATGCAGTAAAAGTTACGTCTGGTCGTCTCTGGGAGTCACTGCTCTGGCCTTCCTCACTGGAGCCTTGGCCTTCTGGCTGCCCACCTTCCTGTCCCGAGCTCATGTCACCCAGGGCCTCCGAGCTTCATGCAGCGGAGACACCTGTGACTCCACAGACAGGTGCAGCATGACCTTTGACCTGCTTTTATTTTCACTCTCTGCAGCCTCGGTGAGATCAGAAGTCATGCTCTTCCATGCTCCACAGTTTTGTCTTTGGCGCCGTGACCATTGTGACCGGCATTCTGGGCGGGGCTCTGGGCACCACCTTATCCAGACACTTAGTGGGCAAGTTTCCACAAGCGGACCCTCTCATCTGTGCAGCGGGCATGCTGGGATCAGTCCCCTGCCTCTTCATTATCATTTTTGTGGCATCCTCAAGCATTCCAGCCACTTATGTAAGAAACAATCTTCTGTTTGCTTTCCACTGTCTGAGACAATGTGATTTATTCAGTGGTTGGTTATTATTGGTTTCCTGTTTCTCTTTATTATTATTATTATTNATATATATATATAAAGTGCTCTGTTAGGAAAACATGGGACATTAAGATCTTTACAATTTTACACAATTTTTAGGGAATTGTTTTGGTATCTATAATGTTTTTTTTTCCATCTGCACTGGCAGATCTCTGATGCCATACGCTCATCTAAACCTGAAACCCACCACTGGAGTTTCCACAGTCTGAAGTACAGCCTGATTCTCTGCCCATTCGTTGGGATCCTGGGTGGCATGTTCTTCCTGATTACCACCCTTTACATCACCGAAGACAGGAAAGAAGTCCAACGACTGGTTGAAGGTAACAACACCAAAACCTCTTTGTTTTTTTTTTTTGTTGTTTTTTTTGTATAGGGCAAGCAGAGTCAGAGGCCTTACTGTTCTTAATATGTGTCGAAGAGCCTCTCCCTCCTCAACAACAGTCCTTTATTCCCCTTAAAATTCCTCTTAACGGCTTCATGGTGCAGAAACACAGTAGCAGTTTTCTGCAGAAAATGCTCCAGGTTGTTGAAGACAATGCAATCATTCTGGCCTGGAACAGAACTAGGAAGAAGAAAATAACAGACGTTCTTACTTTTGCAGATAAAAGCTGTTTTAGGTCCAACATGCTCCAATTAATGCAGTCTTGTGCAAAAAAATGAAGCCACCATTTACCATCACCCACTGCTGAAAGACAAAAGTTGTTTCTGACTGTATGTGTCTTTGTGAATGTCAGGAGTGTATTAACGTTTGGAGTCAATCCAATTGAAGATGGCTGCCACAACTAATCAGYCTTAACAAAGAGAAGAACATCTGTAGCTCAGTCAGTTTTATAGGTAGTGAGTTAGAACTGTGTGGTAGTAGCTGACGCTCATGTTGTGCCCTCCGCACCGGTGAGCTAGGAAAGCRTTATGTTCATTAATACTCTTTGTGTTATGCACTTATAGGTTCTGTACCTTTAAGAGTCGCAGCAGCGTTTTACGACAGTGGGTCGTAAATATTTAGGGTTTTGTATGGTTGAGGGCAGTTGAGTGATTCTACAAAGCATTATGCTGTGGTTTTTCAGACTAATGCAAACACAACAATTTGGCGACGAGGATGTCTGAACTTGTTTTACCACCTCTGCAGCCTTTCCTGCCTGTTCCCGGTGACCCTCCTGTTCCCTGAGACAGATGTTGATCTTGTTTGAAGATTATTTACTGGCCTTGGGATGAACGGACTTGGCGGAAGCAAGGAAGTGCGCACTCCTGCACCATTGTCTCGGCCAAGAGGGTCAACAAATATTTGCTACGCAGATGTTCTTGGATGACAAATATGCCACAGCTATGGCTGCCCTAAAGGCTCACTTTAGCACCGGGCRGAGCCGGCGGATGCACCGTTTTGAGTTTTCTCAGAAAACCCAACGGCCGGGCGAGACTGTGGCTCACTATGCTTCAGCTTTACGTGAGTTGGCAAAGTTTTGTGACTTCGGTGCTTTGGAGGATGRACTTATTGTCGATCAACTCATCGAGAAAATGTGATGTAACCAGTTAAGGGAAAGTCTTCTACTAGAGCCAGACTCCATGACGCTGGTGGACGCTTTACTGTTAGGAAAGCAGATAGAAACAGCTCTAATGGAGGTGCACAAGTTCGGCCGCGCCGTGCACGAGCCTGTGATGTCATCGCCGCCGTTGGTCCATCACACAGAGGCTGTGGAGGCAGCTGGGAGGAGGAGAAGGGGTTCTCTGCAAACTCAAAGTGGGCGTGTCACAAGAGTAGGCATGTCCAAAGCATGAACACTGATTGGGCCAGTTAACACCTCACCATGGGTGTCAAACCTTGCGATAGCCAAGAAAAAGTGGGGCAGACTGCAACTTTGTGTTGACCTTACAGATGTGAAAAAAGCTATCATACCTGATAGGTATCCTCTACCCACGGCTGAAGAGCTCACCAGCCACTTCCATGGCTCCACTGTGTTCAGCAAGATGGACCTACRAAAGGGATATCTGTAGGTCTGGCTGGCTCCTACCTGTATGGACTTTACAGCGTTTGTCACACATGTGGGGGTTTTCAGGTTTAAACGCATGGCATTTGGACTGTCATCAGCCCCGAACTGTTTTCAGAAAATAATGTCATTCATTCTAGTGGGTATTCAAGGCGTCCCCATATACCTGGATGATGTGGTGGTGCACGCACCCTCCGTTGCTCTGCACAACACCAGTTTGAAGCAGGTTTTCCAGTATTTTGAACAACAATTCATGTTTGGGGTCAAGGAGGTGGAGTTCCTGGAGTTAAGGCTCTCAAAGCAAGGTATTGCCCCAATTATGTCCCATACGGAGGCCATTTTGTCCCTGCCATACCCACAGTCTCCATCCCAGCTGTATTCCTTCCTAGGAATGGCCGCCTACTAYCTTAGATTTTTGCCACACTATTCTGACTCAACAGCCCCCTTGTGCTGATTGCTGAAAAAAAGGGGTAACTTGGGACTGGACATGAGTGTGATATGCAGCTGTGCAACTCATCAAAYAGCAGCTAACTTTACCACCTACGTTTACCCATCTCAGCCTGACTGCCCCCACCATTGTCACCTGYGATGCCTCTGGGGTGGCACTGGGTGCGGTGCTCTCTCAGACTCAAGATGGGATGGAACGCCCGGTGGCCTTTGCCTCACGTGCTCTGACTCCAGCGGAGCAAAAGTATTCGGTGGGGGAGAGGGAGGTGCTAGCCTGCCTTTGGGTGTGCGAACACTGGCATGTTTACCTATACGGGAGTCCTTTTACAATCTGCAYGGATCACCAAGCACTGACGGCACTGTTGGCAACCCAAGGCTATGGACACAGACCTATGAGACTGCTACGTTGGGCTGACAGGCTGAACCAGTACAATTTCAGTCTGGAGTTTATGCCAGGTGGTAAAATGGTGGCTGACCTCCTGTCGAGAGCAATGTCAGTGATGAAGCAGTTGGGTGGGGTGGCATTGGACACAGAGAGTGACAAAGACTGGGTTCACGTCCTGCATTGACCCTTCAGCTCAGTGATCACCCTGGAGGAGCTGCAGCAGGCCTCAGCTGAGGATGAGACTCTCATAACTCTTTGAGCCTTTGTGCAGAATGGTTGGCCAACCAAAGTGGATGACAGGCTGCTTCCCTACTTCCGATTTCGAAATGAACTCTCCTGCTGGGKAACGGTGTGCCTAGCTCGTGGACACTGGGCAGTTATCCCCGAGACTCTCAGGTCCAGAGTACTGTACATGGTGCATGACGGTCACCTGGGGGTCATCAAGGTGAAGCAGCGCTGCCGTGACACGGTGTGGTGGCCCCACATAGACTCTGATGTTGGGGAGCTGGTATTAAACTGTGCATGCTGTCTTCTGAGTGGAAAAACTGGCCAGCCTGCCACAGCCCCTCTTACTCCAACACCTTGGCYGTCAACACCTTGGGAACACATTCAGGTYGACCTGTGTGRAGAGCTTCATGGGGCACCTGCTCACGCCCACTATCTGCTGGTTGTGCACGATCTCCACTCAAAGTGGCCAGAGGTTTGTCCACTGAGCTCCATCACTACACACTCCATCATCAACTGCCTAGACAGTCTGTTTGGCTGCTGGGACCTTCCTGGTGTTGTTACCACTGAYAATGGAACTCTGTTTCTGCGGAGTTCACAGACTTTCTCTCATTGGTGGTCCATCAAGCACATCAAAACAGCAGTATATATCAGAAAGCAATGAAAGACTGGACAAAACTCTCAAAAATGGGATCAGAAYATGTCTGGAGGAAGGGAAAACCTTCAGTGATGCCCTAAATCAAACACTCCTGACCATCCGGGCATCCAAGCCTTCCACCACAGGAGTGTCACCTGCATTACTCACGATTGGACAGGAACATTGGACTGCCTGAGAGTGGAGCCAGCCCCTGCACATAGGAGCCCAGGAGTCCAGAAGGCTAGAACTCGAGTGATGGATTCACAGGCACGGATGAAAGAGCGATTTGATGTCATGCAAAAAGTGCAGAACCCCTCACTTACTGCAGGAGATTRGGTCAGGATCAAACGGCTTCACCGAAGAAATAAACTGCAATCCTTTTGGTCAGAGCCTCTGCGGGTGACAGTGTGATAGTGACGTTGGGCAGTGAGGTACATGTTATGTTCTTAAGGGGTGTGTGAGGGGGAAATGTTATGTTCATTAATACTCTTTGTGTTATGCATTGCAGGTAACAGTTTCTGTACCTCTAAGAGTCGCTGCAGCGTTTTACGACAGTGGGTCCTAAATGTTTTGGGTTTGGTATGTTTGAGGGCAGTTGAGTAAACGTGACTTCTACGAAGCATAACGGTGTGGTTTTTCAGACTAATGCAAACACAACAGAGAGGTAGGTGGTAACTTTTTAAGCTAAAATGAAGAACAGAGACGTAACCGACGTCTTTTCTCTTAAGGCTGGTTTATACTTCTTGTCGCACGTCTTTTACCCCCCGCTCAGTGAWAAACAGTTGCGCAACTTCYGTCTGCACTCCCGCTGTGATCCCCCGGTGACAGCTGTCCTATACAATGCCCCCAGTCAGCACTCCAAGACACGGAGGATGCGGCTCGGAGTGTGTGATTGGTTTAAAGTTTGTGGGCATTTTTGTGCTGTGTGACACCGCTACTCGCTACCAGAAGCAGTTTTTTTTCTAAACATGGATAGTTTCGAAGAGAAACTCACCGAGGCGGTCCGGAGGTACAACCTTTTGTGACTCCTCTACTGCGTCGGTGCATGCTGAAGGTTAGGGGAGATCGAGTGGCCAAAAAATAAATAAAATAAAATCCGGTGGGCAAGTTTGTCGAAACAAGCAGCGGACATTTGAATATAGGAGAAGTGTTTTTCATAATCCATCTCCTGCATCTCCCGCACAAGCTAAACTTGCAACTAGCAGCTAGCAGCATGCTAAGCTATGCGTGTGATGTATGCAGTGGGAGGGCAGAGGGAGGGATTACTAAAATGTATCCCCCACGTCTTTTCCCAGTATAAACACTCAATGCTGTCGGTGACACACATGCATTTACGTCATCGCTGGGCCGCAGCCGCACATCTTGCATGAAGTATAAACAAAGCTTTACTCTTTATTCATAAAAACAACTCAACAAGAGGCAACACCTCTTCTGGGCAGGTGCAAATCAGTTCTGTCTAAAGGAGTCGATCAAAGATCATCAAACTCTTACTGAACTGTAAATATTGTACAAAGTATAACATTTGTACCAATTTAGTAAAGTTTTTTTCAAATGGTATAATCATAACAAAATACAATAAGAAATAATGAATTGCTGCTTATGGCTGCACAACGGCTCAGTGGTTAGCATCGACGCCTCACAGCAAGAAGGTTGCCTTCAGGCCCAGGCTTCCCTTGAAAAAGAGATCTGGGATCTCAACGGGACTTGCCTGGTAAAACAAATAACGGTAAACGGTAACTGTGAATTATGCTATCAACACTTTTAATGTTTTTAACAAGTTTTTTTTACCTGTCACACCCAACATTTTGAGTGTTAACAGTTTGTTCAGATCTTAATATATCGWATGAGCTCTTCCTTAATACCATGTTTAAGATTTGACTAAAATGTTTACATGTTTAGCATAAAATGATTATGCAGAGGTTAAAACTGTGTGTTTTCATACCATGTTTTTGTTGGTTGGGGTGTGGTCCTATATGTTTACAATGGGACTATTCTACACAAAAGAAATGTTATATTATTTAGAGCACATGTGTCGGTCACTCCCACGTGGCCCAAAAAAAAACTTGTAGGGGTCACCTCGAGTGAAGAAACAGGAGTTACTGCCTCAAAGCAGGTCTCGAAAGGCCTGAGAGAAGGCAGGAACACTGAACTCTATTTTAGGCCATGATGGGTCATTTCAACCTACACGAGGACTTCAGTTCTCTAATCAGATATTAAACAGAAACAATCTGTTCTGTTCGTGATTCATTG
>NW_013955008.1:7818-8932 GCF_001266775.1 Austrofundulus limnaeus
GTTTTTATGTAAATCACTGTTTTTATTTTACTGTGAACACAGTAATATAATTGTGGATTTTTCCTGAGAAAATCTTTCATTTATCTGGGCTAACAGAAGGTTCAGAACTGATCATAAAACAGAAATGTTAATTAATCATCATAAATGTTTTGCAGAGATTTCTTTTAGTCTATCAGAAGGAAGCTAAAGAGGCTATCATGATGTTGTTGTACAACCACAGAATTTAACATTGACTGGCGCCTGCCTGGCAAGTCTGTATCTTTCTTCTCTGACTCGTCTCAATGCCTGAGGGCGGAACCAAGGTTCATCCGTTTCTTTTACTAACCCGGGCGGCTTTGAGCGACACACTGACTTCCTAACTCAAACAAGGAAGACGGCTGTGGTTCTCTTAGGAGAATCTCAGCTCTGGGCTGTAGATCTAATCCCACGAGCCAACTAGGGTGGATTTTACAGCCAGGGAACCGACAAGCCTGTCGGTGTTCCCACCCGAGGCTTCAAGCCTCCAAGTGTGTGTTTTTACCTTCCGATGGGAGGATAATTTTATTTTGATGGAGAAACCGGATACGGCTTGAATTTTTCTGGCTTGGACTGAAACAGACGCAAAGTTACCTGAAAATAACACCTGTTCACTAATGACCGGTAAGCGAGCCGACATCAGTTTACTGACTGATAGGAGGCGAGTGAGTTTTTCTACTCCAAGGGTGCCTTAAGAAGACATCATCAGGTAAAAGGCTGATGTGTTTGGAGTGACGTGTCCTGTGAAACTAGTCGAGAAAAGACGTGCAGATCCGGTTGACTCACACTTTGGTAAAAGTAAAATAGTAGAAATACTAAYCTTACTTTCCTCCTTTTCTTGTATCTTGATTTGCCAAAACTTAAGCTAAAGTGCCAGTAAAATTGTTTGGTTGTTTAACATCAGAACTGACGTTTTACTGTTCTATTATAAGTAATCTGAGTGATGTGAAGTGAAAGTCAGACGCAAGTTTTTATCCCATTAATTCTGACGCTTGTTATAGGAAACTGAATACCCACAATCAAGTTGTAACTTATGATCTGTTTAATTTGTGTAAATAAATGATCACATAGACTTTATTAACCAAATTGAACTCGTCTG
>NW_013955008.1:9932-11043 GCF_001266775.1 Austrofundulus limnaeus
TGTAACTTATGATCTGTTTAATTTGTGTAAATAAATGATCACATAGACTTTATTAACCAAATTGAACTCGTCTGGGTGTTTCACTTGTGTCATTTTTCACTTTGCACAGTCAAGATATTAACATAGTGAGAAATCCCTTGGTAAAAATTTTCCTCATAACCCTGTGTATGAGAGATGTCGGAAAAAGCTTATTTCATACTAGGCTCTCTCCTACACTTAACATGAAAATTGTTTCTTATATCAATGGTAAACTTTAAATTTATGATTAAATGCAACAAAAAGTAATTAAAAGGTGAACGATAATAACAATTGTCCTGCCCCTGAGCTGTTGATGTAACTTTAAGTAAATGAGCAATTTAGTTGATAGCACAGTATTAATGTATGAAAATAAGCTGCTTTAAAGTCACCATTAAACATAAACTAAATCTGCCATAATGCAGCTCCTCACTAGAAACTCATCAGAGAGCAAAACTTTTTTAGTTTTACTATTAATATTAGTCAGTCATACACTTAGTTCCTATCAGTGTTTAAAACAGGACGTGTTAAAACTGTTTAGTCAAAGTTTAATATGAAACATCAAAGTTCAGTAAGAGTGGACCTTCGAGGACCACCATAACACTCATGTGGCCCTCAATGAAAATGAGTTTGACCCCCCCTGATTTAGAGTTTCTTCTTCTGACTGTTTACAGTTCACTGAGGTTAGGTTTCATTTTATTTTCTGGTTTAGACGTWTATTTTGGGGTTATAAATATAGTGTTGCTCCACCAGTTAGGGGGACGCAGTATTCTCTGTCACAATGCTGTGTTATGTGGATGACCCATAATGCTTTGCAGTTGGGTAAAGTGCATGGTTTATTGCAGAGGAAGGCCAGGATTGGTGGTTTGTTTGGGTGATTGTTTTTATTTGTTGACAACATTTATTCATTTAATTTAAAACAAACAAATTCACATACAAAAAATACAAATCAAATAAAAATGAAAGGTAGCAGAAAGAAGAAAAAATCTTATAATATCTACCCCTATTTGAGATTATATACAGCGGGTAAAATAAGTATTGAACACGTCACCATTTTTCTCAGTAAATATATTACTAGAGGTGCTAATGACATGAA
>NW_013955008.1:12043-15652 GCF_001266775.1 Austrofundulus limnaeus
TGAGGATGTTCTCATTCTTGATAGAGAGGAACGTTGGTTTGAGAGAGGAGTGTGTTTGTGTGTGTGTGTGAATATGACAGAGAGTTATTGCTTCATTATGTAATTGTCTGAATTGTTTTGTGTTTCCAGCAGATCTGCAGCCACAGAAGGGTCCCACACCTGACTCCTCCATGGAGATGAGCAACAAGATAACAGATTAAACTTGATAATATCCTAAAAATAAACACAAAAATCAAGAAAAATTGGTTCGTTTTTCACACAAACTTCACTTAAAGATCCAGAGGATTTTTCTCATTTTGATAAGAGTCATGTGTTGTTTGTTAGAGGATCAGTTTAAGTTCATCCATGAGGACAAATCTTCCTCTCAGGTTCTTCTTCATTGTGTGCAGAACATGATACCAGTTCATCATCTACCATCTTTATTTTATTTTATTTTATTATTTTATTTAAAATACCTCCCATACTGGCTTCATACAGAGTATTTGAAAAGTAAAAGTATTTTTTTGTAAATACTGGATTTTTATTGTTACATGAATTCACAAATAAAATATAGGTGCTCAAAGAGCTTGAGTGTTTTAAGTTTTAATGTTTTACATATCAGATAATAAAATGAGTATTTTGTTTTAATGTTAAGTTTTTGTCTTTTTTTATTAAAACAAATATGATGTCTAAATAAAAACTAATGCACAAAGTCAAAGAATGACCAGAAACAATAGACAAAGTATTCTTTAACATTGTTTGTTTTACTAAAACAAATATATGAAGATAAATCTGTTCTTGTACAAGAAAAAGTTTAATAATCTTTCATGAAATATTAATGTACACCCAGATAACACAACACAACACAACACACAGTTAACATTTAGCTGCCACAGCTAATCAGCATTAGCCAACAACAAAAACACACAATTATTACTTTGATTCAAACCTCCTCAGTGGGTCATGAGCTAAAAGTACAGAAACACAAAAACAGGTAAAAGTAGTATTACCTTTGGTGGCAGGTAAAATAATAACCACTGTATCATGTTGTGTGCTTTGTGATCACATTTAGTTAATTAGGATAAAAAATGTGTTTGTGTTTTGGTTTAATTTAAAAAAAAAGTCAAACAGAAAAGTGATTTCTTTATTTCTTTCATGGTTAATCTGTTTAKAATTTACTGGTATAAGTACTGCAGTATAATAATACTGCAATATAGGAGTATTTTCTTTGTRTTAAACATAAAGTGGGACATAAAAGCATTTAATATTTTATTATGGGCCAGCTCATGTGAACAATCTGTGCTGGGTTCGTCAATAAAATATGGTTTATTTGTGTCCACCAGGTGGCGCAGTTTTACTACAGAAGAGATCTGAAGGATTTCAGCTCAAAACTGAATCAGATATTCAATCAAATCTGTCTGAACTGCTGACATTATAACATRAGAAAAGCTCAAAGAAGTCGAGTTTGCATAATATCCTCCTTTTAAAAAAAACACTATAAATTCAACGAATTGACTTTAAAATGACAAAACACAGAAAAAAGATAAAGTAGATTCTCTGTTGTTATTTCCACACCAAAAATTAAAGATTATTGAAAATAATGCAACTTTATTTTCTTGTTTGAAAGTTGCCCAGCTGTCAGAAGAATGCATTAAGGAGAAACCATAAAAATGTTTAACATTTTAAGCTCTTCATGAATAGTGAGGTAAAAACATTTTAAATTTTAATTAAAACTATTATTTTAATGCCTCTTTTTTGTCCAACATGTAGCAAACTGATAAATGGAGGTGTTAAATAATGTATATTTACATATAAAAATAAATAGTGTCCTTGCTCTGTGTAGTCTGTAGGAGTGCAGAAAATGTTAGTTTAGTCTCTCCTAACCTGTTCAATTTTCTTCATTTTAACCATGTTTTCTGAACTATAATGTCAAATTATTTGTGGCAAATTTTCTAAATAAGGTCCAGACTTACAGGAGTGCAGTTGGAGTGTGAAATGTCTTGTTAGGATTTAAAGAGACAGCCTCAAAATGAGTTGGTGGAGGAGCTTGTGGAGCTACAATAAGGAGGAGTTCAGACCTAACTGATGTATTTACATGTAAAAACTGATTTAAAAGCATTATACGTCTCCTTTAAAGTGTTACATTTGGGGCCAGATAATGTGAACGAGGGCCAGTTTTGGCTTGCGGGCCTTGAGTTTGATACACCAAGTCTCCAAGCCAACAATAGTTTCACTGCATGTAGACCAAGCTGGGGTCTACGTGTGGTCTTATAGAGACCCCCAGACCTGCTGAGTGTTTATGAGACTGGCACAGATGAAGTAGGTCAGACCGGGGACAGTTGCAACACTTTTAATTTGACTCTGTTCCTCAGAGATGGTTTGAATTAGACAAACCACATTTTAATAAACTTACATCTGTCTGTTAACAGTCTAAACCATTTATAGATGATTAAAGCATGTACATTCTTCACTATTTGTATTTGAAAATGAAAAGTCAGATGTTGCAACTGTCCCTTGTTGCTACTGTCCCCGGTCTGCCCTAATAAAATGTCTTGTTGTACCTGAGTGGACCTCACATGTCAACATAAAGCAGCTGTTGAACGTCCACGGCTGAATCCCAACATGTCAGCACGTTTGTGTTGTCGTGACCTGCAGCAGAGCGAGCAGGGAGGTCAGAGGTCAACTCAGTCATGGTGCATTAAAGCTGCACTGTCATGGTGCTGTTTCTCAGGTGGAAACATCCATCCAAACATTTCTTATAAAAAATAAAAATGAAGGTGTTTATGTGCAAACGGGTGCCAAGCCATTGTTAAAGGTTCTGGCTCTTTATTGGGAAGTTCTCCAGTGTTTCCCTTTGTTTTCTCAGCTTTTCAACGTGTAATTTTCCAGAAGCTGCGAGTCGACTCRGACCACGCAGGGGGAAAGCAGGGCAGCGTGACGTGCAGACGTTTCTCAACAACAAACTGAAAGGTATGTGGAAAATATTCTGGAGATTGACCCGTATTTAAAACACAATAGGTATTGTGTGGAGAGTTTATCGGCATACCTCTGTGTTTCCACAGGAAACTGTCACAATRGTTAATAAATTGTATCAAAAGGACTGAGGGAGTCGGGATCTGTGAGGGTCCCGTCAGGGGGGGCAGTCACACGTGGTCTCAGAGGAGTGCTCCTCAATCAGAATGATATCTTTGTATCATTAATAAGCAGAAAGTGGCTCATGAAAATGACACATGTTCTGTGTAAGACAAGAAGCAGATTATCTGCCTGGTGTTGGAGCTCCTCTCCTTCCACCGCTCAGCAGCACAGCACTGATAAGACGCATCACACCACATGTGTGCATGTGATGAGGGACTACTTTCTCTTATCGTAGGCCAACGGCTGCCGTGACGTGACGTCATGCAGAAGACGAGTCCCCTCCACCCCTCTGTCCTGTCACTTCTTCTGTSCATTACATCACTTCCTGTGTGTAGCAAAGACAAACACACGTCTGCAGTTTGTCCACGACAAAACTAAACTGTTGCAAATCACTTGGAAACGTTGGAGTTTACTGCAGTGAACACAAAAACTGTGAATGGATTGTTCAACACGATTTATTTATTTATTTATTTAATTTATTTATTTATTTATTTA
>NW_013955009.1:0-465 GCF_001266775.1 Austrofundulus limnaeus
GTCCAGACATCCAGAGTCCAGACACCCAGAGTTCAGAGTCCAGACACCCAGAGTCCAGACACCCAGAGTCCAGACATCCAAAGTCCAGACACCAGAGTCCAGAGTCCAGACACCCAGAGTCCAGACACCCAGAGTCCAGACACCCAGAGTCCAGACATCCAGAGTCCAGACACCAGAGTCCAGATTCCAGACACCCAGAGTCCAGACACCCAGAGTCCAGACACCCAGAGCCCAGACATCCAGAGTCCAGACACCCAGAGTCCAGACATCCAGAGTCCAGACATCCAGAGTCCAGACACCAGAGTCCAGAGTCCAGACACCCAGAGTCCAGACACCCAGAGTCCAGACACCCAGAGTCCAGACATCCAGAGTCCAGACACCAGAGTCCAGATTCCAGACACCCAGAGTCCAGACACCCAGAGTCCAGACACCCAGAGTCCAGACATCCAGAGTCCAGACACCAGA
>NW_013955009.1:1152-1718 GCF_001266775.1 Austrofundulus limnaeus
AGCCCAGACATCCAGAGTCCAGAGTCCAGACACCCGTAGCCCAGACATCCAGAGTCCAGACACCCATAGCCCAGAGTCCAGAGTCCAGACACCCGTAGCCCAGACATCCAGAGTCCAGACACCCATAGCCCAGACATCCAGAGTCCAGACACCCATAGCCCAGACATCCAGAGTCCAGACACCCATAGCCCAGACATCCAGAGTCCAGACACCCATAGCCCAGACATCCAGAGTCCAGACACCCATAGCCCAGACATCCAGAGTCCAGACACCCAGAGCTCAGACATCCAGAGTCCAGACCCCCAGAGTCCAGACACCCATAGCCCAGACATCCAGAGTCCAGAGTCCAGACACCCAGAGTCCAGACCCCCAGAGTCCAGACATCCAGAGTCCAGACACCAGAGGCCAGACATCCAGAGTCCAGAGTCCAGACATCCAGAGTCCAGACACCAGAGTCCAGACATCCAGAGTCCAGAGTCCAGACATCCAGAGTCCAGACACCAGAGTCCAGACATCCAGAGTCCAGAGTCCAGACATCCAGAGTCCAGACACCAGAGTCCAGACAT
>NW_013955009.1:2516-3624 GCF_001266775.1 Austrofundulus limnaeus
CCCCCAGAGTCCAGACACCCATAGCCCAGACATCCAGAGTCCAGACACCCATAGCCCAGACATCCAGAGTCCAGACACCCATAGCCCAGACATCCAGAGTCCAGACACCCAGAGCTCAGACATCCAGAGTCCAGACCCCCAGAGTCCAGACACCAGAGTCCAGACATCCAGAGTCCAGACATCCAGAGTCCAGACATCCAGAGTCCAGACACCAGAATCCAGACATCCAGACATCCAGAGTCCAGACACCCAGAGTCCAGACATCCAGAGTCCAGAGCCCAGACACCCAGAGTCCAGAGCCCAGAATCCAGACACCCAGAGCCCAGACATCCAGAGTCCAGACACCCAGAGCCCAGACATCCAGAGTCCAGAGTCCAGACACCCAGAGTCCAGACACCCATAGCCCAGACATCCAGAGTCCAGAGTCCAGACATCCAGAGTCCAGACCCCCAGAGTCCAGACATCCAGAGTTCAGAGTCCAGACACCCAGAGTCCAGACATCCAGAGTCCAGACACCCAGAGTCCAGACACCCAGAGTCCAGACACCCAGAGCCCAGACATCCAGAGTCCAGAGTCCAGACAGCCAGAGTCCAGAGCCCAGAATCCAGACACCCAGAGCCCAGACACCCAGAGTCCAGACACCCAGAGTCCAGACACCCATAGCCCAGACATCCAGAGTCCAGAGTCCAGACACCCAGAGTCCAGACCCCCAGAGTCCAGACATCCAGAGTCCAGACACCCAGAGCCCAGACATCCAGAGTCCAGAGTCCAGACACCCAGAGTCCAGACCCCCAGAGTCCAGACATCCAGAGTCCAGACACCCAGAGTCCAGACATCCAGAGTCTAGACATCCAGAGTCCAGACATCCAGAGTCCAGACATCCAGACATCCAGAGTCCAGACATCCAGAGTCCAGACACCAGACATCCAGACATCCAGACATCCAGAGTCCAGACATCCAGAGTCCAGACATCCAGACATCCAGAGTCCAGACACCCAGAGTCCAGACATCCAGAGTCCAGACATCCAGAGTCCAGACATCCAGAGTCCAGACATCCAGACATCCAGAGTCCAGACATCCAGAGTCCAGAGTCCAGACATCCAGAGTC
>NW_013955009.1:7089-9514 GCF_001266775.1 Austrofundulus limnaeus
ACAAACAAACACACAGACAAACACACAAACAAACACACAAACAAACACACAAACAAACAAACACACAAACAAACAAACACTCAAACAAACAAACACACACACAAACAAACAAACACACAAACACACAAACAAACAAACACACAAACACACAAACACACAAACAAACACACAAACAAACAAACAAACAAACACACAAACAAACAAACACACAAACACACAAACAAACAAACACACAAACAAACAAACAAACACAAAGCTTCCAGCTGCTGCAGCCTGACAGAAAAATACCTGCGTGTTTCCCGGCATCAGCTGTTCTCTGCTCGCTGACATCCGGTCCAAATCCGAACCGAATCCGAACCGAATGACAGGAACATAAACCCAGGTGGGTCTGGACCAGAACCGGGTTAAAGCTGCTCCTTGTTGCGCTTCGTCTCTGCTCTGAAATCTGAGCCCAAAACCTCAGAGTCCAGTTCCTGCAGAGCGCTACAGCTCGACTTCCGCTCSGCTCTGTCAAAATAAAAGCCCCAAACAGGAAGAGAAGTGAACCAGCTTCACTCTGAACACGGTTCAGTTTTATAAACGCAGTTTAAAAAGTAAAGCCTAAATTTAAAAACATATTTAACTGAATTCATAAAGTTAAATGTCATATTTGAATTAAATGTTCAAAAATGTTTCAAATAAATAAAACAATAAATAAAATGAATTAAAACAAATGTTTGTTATAAAAATATCTTTTTCTGTTTGAGTTTAGAGAAAACCTCAGACTGAAACCTGGACCTGAAGTCAGGATCAGGTTTTACAGGTTCCTGGATCCAACTCACCTGGTTCTGGTTCTGGTTCTGTTCTCTGTTAGGAATAAGGACCGCCTGGCCTCCAGAACCAGAACCACTTGATCAGACAGCTGAACTCTGACTTTGATGCTTGAGCTTTCAGAGGCTCCACTGATCCGGTCCTCAGAACCAGTTCCTGGAACTTCCTGCTGGTTCTGGTCCAGGAAGGAAGTGTGTCTTATTGTCACCTCGTGGACCAGAACCAGAACCAATGAACACAATACAAACTGAAATCCTCTGATCTGATCCATCAGAACCATCAGACCTCCGCAGGAACCAGAACCCAGCCACTATCAGAACCACATTCCTGCGATGGAAACAGGGACTTCCTGAACCAACTGGACACGAGGAGGAACAGGTTCTGTGTCTCAGCTCAGCTGAAGTCCTCTGAACTCTGACAAACTGGACTTTTTAACAGCCAGACCACAGTTTGTACCAGGAGGAAACAACAGGTCAGACACCATTATGCTGAGGAGTCCCCCAGGGCTGTGTTCTCAGTCCCATGCTGTACACCCTGATGACCTACGACTGCTGTGCAGAATACAAGATGAACTACATCATTAAACTGATCCACAATAAGTTCTAACATTAGACTTTATTTAATAAACATTTATTTTAACTGTAAAATAAAAACTGTAAAAATACTGTAGGATGTTCAGTTTTTATCATTTTTTTACTAAAATTTTAAAAATATATTTTAACATGGATGGAGCCATTTTATTTGCACACAAAGCATTCTGGGTAAATTAAACTTTTAGTTTAAAAATGATAAAAACTGAACATCCTACAGTATTTCTACAGTTAAAATAAATGTTTATTAAATAAAGTCTAATGTTAGAACTAATGGTCCCTTTAAGTACGTGGATGACCAGTGGTGGGTCTCATCAGGACGGGGAGGACAAACACAGAGGAGGTGGACCTCTTTGTACAAAGGCGTGGCAACAACAACAACAACAACAACAACAACAACAACAACAACAACAACAACCTGCATCTAAACGTGGAGAAACACCAAGAAAATCATGAAAAAGGCACAGGAAGTGACTTCACTTCCTGTGCAGGCTCAAGAGAGCACACCTAAAGTCATCAACCCTCACAGCCTTCTCCAGAGGCACCAGTGGGAGCTATGTGTCTGAGGCAGGGCAGGACAGGAAGTCACTGTGGGGTCACCCTGACACCTGCTGGACAACTGGTCAAACAGCACTTCCTGTGGAGAACAACCAGGACCAGCTGTCCCAGCAGGATCTCTGTCCTCCCTGAGGCAGAACCTACAGGACCACAGTCTGTCCTCCTGACCACCACCAGTCCACCTGCTCTGACTTCTTCACTGCACAGCAAGGAATCCTGGGAAATGGAGTGTTTCACTGAAACAACAGTCTGACCCAAACCAAAGTCAAGATACCCTCAGTCACACACAAGTTGGTTTGTAYCCCTGTGGGGACCTTCCATTGACTTCCATTCATTTCCACACACACACACAAAATCAGCATCACCTGTGGGGACCAGGCTTTGATCCCCATGAGGAGCACTGGGGGTCCCCACAAGGCTGCAAACACACACACACACACACACACACACACACACACACACACACA
>NW_013955009.1:9808-11179 GCF_001266775.1 Austrofundulus limnaeus
ACACAGAACCAGAACCACAGAGCGACCCGACACACAGAACCAGAACCACAGAGCGACCCGACACACAGAACCAGAACCACAGAGCGACCCGACACACAGAACCAGAACTTTACTTTATGAACTTTTTCTTGTCTTCACCTGTTAGAATGAGGTTCTGGTTCTGGTTCTGGTTCTGACCCTAAACACAAGTTCTGTCTCCACTGAACAGACACAGAACCAAGCCAGAACCTGACCCAGAAGTGTTCTGCAGGTTCTGGGTGGAGCTGGGCTCTGATCAGGTTTGGACTTGTAGAACCGGACCTCCAGAACCAGGAGGCACCATTGGTCTGATCTGGACCAGAACCAGAGCTGGTCCGGATCAGAGATGCAGGTGCACGAAGCGCGGTCACGTGATGTTTGTGCGTCTGTTGTCACATCACATGCACGCGCACACACATTCTGAACATCAAGCCGCACGTGTCACGTGACTGTTCAGGTTCCGGTACCTGGACCCGGTACTGCAGACTCCGGTTCCGAACGCCTCTCAGAAACGAACCCGGGGTTCCGGTCCGGTCTGAGGAACCAAACAGGACCGGGTTCTGGTTCCTCTGCGCTGCAGCTGAGTCCTGCAGAACCGGACCTCATGGACCCACCTGGTCTGCGGCAGGTCCGCCTCGTTTTCCGTGGTCCCGGTTCGGTTCGGTTCGGTTCGGCCTGGTCCGGAGTGAAGTCTCAGCTGGTCCGATCGACAGCCTCGCCCTTCATCCTCCTCCTCTTCATCCCGCAGCATCAGCACCGCCAGGCGCGCTCACGACACCGCCGTGCAGCGAACACGCCCATGCGCGCGTCCAGCAGCTTCCGCTTCAGAGCCTCAGGTGAAGATTTACCTGCAGAAGGGGCGGAGCTCTGACGTCACCGTATGAAAGAAACAAGAAGAGCGTGCAGGTTCTGAAAGGTCAAAGATCACCTGGACCTCAGGTTCTGTTCGGGTCAGCCCGGGAGGAGGTGTGGCCTCGAATCAGGCCGGCCAATCAGAGCGATCTGAGTTCATGACGTCATCAACAGCTGATTAAACAAAGACAGGAAGAACCTGGCAGGTTTTATTGATCATGTTTGTTTACAGCACGTGATGAGTAAACAACAACAACAACAACAAGTTCTCCTTCAAAATAAAAGCTCTCAAACATCTGGATCAGAACCTGAGCTGCACCTGTTCAGGTGACAGGAAGTTCCTACCTGTTACAGGTTGTTGGCTCAGAGCCGCCCTACACCTGCTGTGTAGTGTGGAGTCAACGTGCACACAGAGTGTGTGTGTGTGTGTCTGTGTGTTGTGTGTGTGTGTGTGTCTGTGTGTGTGTGTCTGTGTGTGTCTGTGTGTGTGTGTCTGTGTGT
>NW_013955009.1:11569-13477 GCF_001266775.1 Austrofundulus limnaeus
TGTGTGTGTTTTGTGTGTGTTTTGTGTGTGTTGTGTGTGTTTTGTGTGTGTTTTGTGTGTGTTGTGTGTAACACATCATGATGTCATCAGTCACTTGGACAATTCACCTACAGTGGCATCAGTAATATGTACCTTCATATACTTTCATTCATGTACTGTACTTTGTGGTGTATATATGTATATAAATATTATTATGTGTTTGTCTTTCATTTTTCTTCTCAGCCTCTCCTGCATTAAAGCTGCAATGCTAACTACTAACTGCTAAGACAGCTCTGCTAATGCTAACCACTAACTGCTATGACAGCTCTGCTAATGCTAACCACTAACCGCTAACTAAGACAGCTGCAACTGAAAAGAAACTGCTCTTAGTTTTCTATTGGTTTWATTTGAAGGTGGGCGGGATCATTTGTGGCAAAGCAGCCAATCCAAACAAGAGTTACAGTCCTGTCCAACTTTATATTTCCAGCTTAACCCTTTCAGAATAAAAGCATTTCTTTGCTCATGTTTGTTTTTATGAATACAGTTTGAAGTTAGTCAAACAACCAGCAACTACTTTATCTACTGTATTTTATTCATAGTCAGTTTTTATATTCATCTTTAAATATTGATAAATATTATTTTATTTCTTTGTGACACTCTTAGTTGGAGGTTTAGCTGCTAAAGATGCTAAATGCTACACACATGCTGCACATCCAGCATTGTCTGTGAGAYAGGATACATTTTATTCAAGTTGGGATAAATGACATAAAGGTTTTACATTCATGAATTGTTCAGTGGACTTAAAATTAGTGCCAGCCAATTTAGCGGATGCTAATTGGTCTGTTAACAGTTTGCAAAGTTAAGCTAATGTAGCTAATCCCCGACATGAGAAGCTTGTTCAGCTGTTAGAGGATAAGTGGGTTAGCAGATCTGTTCCCACAACTTATTTTGCACTTTAAAAAGTTACCATGACTGAGAGTGAGTAGGCGGAGCCTAAATGTCTACAAAGGAGAAGGCGGGACATTCAATCTACAACTCTTTAGTTCACATCACTTCCTCCTCAACATGGTAACCAGGTGCAGGGTGGAGCTACAGACAGCAGTAACCAATCACAGTCCTCAGCTCCTTTTGGTCAGATGTGAACATCTTTGGTCCAACAGGTTTAATGAAGTCCAGAAGAAAAGGTTCAATATGTTCATCAGCAGAACCAGAACTTACAATTCTGACCCGTCAACATTTCAATTGTTTTCACCCAGATTGTCTCCTGCACCGAGAGCTGGAAAATGTCCTTACAACCAGGGTGAATCTGATTGGTTCTTACATCAGACTGAATCTGATTGGTTCTTACAACCAGACTGAATCTGATTGGTTCTTACATCAGACTGAATCTGATTGGTTCTTACAACCAGACTGAATCTGATTGGTTCAGATGACTGCAGGTGTTTTATAAAGAATTATTTCCAGTTAAATATTTTCTACAGCTTCAGAGTTTCATCCTGTCAGAACACGTTCTGACTTCCTGTTGTTTCTGTGGATCACAGGAACTTGTCAGGAGGTTTTAGACTGAAGATAGTCCAGTTCATCACTTTCTTCTGGTCCTCTAGTCCCCACAGGACTGGTCTCTCCATCTGGACACAAACAGGAACATTGAATCATGCAGTGTTCTCACAACAATGATCCAAGACCTGACCCCCCCCAAAGGAACCACCCACCTTCCCAGATTAACTTCCTGCCAACCCCAACAGAACCAACCACTTCCCCAACAGAACCATCCATGTGATACAGTGGTTTGCAAAAGTATTCATACCCCTTGAACTTTTCCATATTTTGTCACATTACAACCACAAACATAACTAGAGAATTTGCATTTCCTACGAAAATGCAAGGGTGAATGCCTGTTGCACAAAACGTAAGCTAAAAGCTAAAGGT
>NW_013955009.1:14477-16253 GCF_001266775.1 Austrofundulus limnaeus
ACCTTTAGCTTTTAGCTTACGTTTTGTGCAACAGGCATTCACCCTTGCATTTTCGTAGGAAATGCAAATTCTCTAGTTATGTTTGTGGTTGTAATGTGACAAAATATGGAAAAGTTCAAGGGGTATGAATACTTTTGCAAACCACTGTAAATCCTGGACAGGAAATGCCACAGTAACATCCCCGTATGGTGACCCCCCCCACACCACACAGAGGAGAGGTGCTCTACGTACCCTGGTGGTGAAACGACAGCAGCTCTGATGTTCTGATCCGGCCCGCCTCATACTGGGTCTTCTTTTCGAGCAGTCTTTGTTTGCTGGGATTAAGCAGAACTGAAGAGAACCAAAGCCAGATTAAAAGCTGTGTTTTGTGTAAGAACAGGGTTAGACCATGTGAAGAACCTGGTTCCTCCAACACATGCTGACATACCTGAGGGCTCAGGTTCGATGGACTGGAGAGACCCTGCAGGAGAGAAGCCTGGCTCCAGAACCCTGGGCCCAGGGGGGTCAGGACTGATGCTGGGCGGGGGGGAGAAGCTGTACTGGTCTTCAGTGGGAACAGATGGCTGGCTGCACTGGGAACCTGAAGGTCCAGCTGGACTGTGGTTCTGGGATCTGTAACTGGTATCACTGGACCCAAACAGGGAGTTGAGTTTGTACTGGGAGAAGCCTCGACTTTCATCTGTCTCACACGGACCACCCAAGCAGGAGGAGGGGGTCGGCAGAGAGGAGGAGTGGAGTGGGTGAGGATGAGCGAGGGAGCAGAGATGGGAGGACTGTGGGGGAGAACAGATGACCTTCAAAGGTTCTGGATTAGAAACCAAGCCTACACAGGAGTCCAGAGACCGTGGTGGTCTGGGGAAGGACTGGTAGGGGTTCTGGAACTGTTGAAGGGAGGGGGAGGAAGAGGCTCTCCTCACAATGGATTCAAGGTCCCGAAGTTCATGAAAAACCTGAGGAGAAACCATGGGGGTCAGACCAGAAAACCTGGACCACAGGGACTCCTGACCTGGATCTGAACATGAATGAAGGTCTTTCTTTCATCAGGACCTGAACCAACTGAACCTGTTCACACTTGATACCAAACCAGACTCCAAACCTGATTCTAAATCTGACCTAAGTCTGGATCTGGATCTTAACCCTAACCTTGCACATGGAGCTGAATGTGGACCTGGATCAGAGGACTAACAGTGGTGCAGGTTCTGACCTGAGTCATAGCCGGTCTCTTCTTCCTCTGTTTGTTCAAACATCTGTGTGCCAGAGCTGCCACCTGCAGGAACCCATCAGGCTCAGCAGAACCTGCAGCCAGAACCATCAGATCCAGAATCAGGAACAGGACTAACACAAACCAGGCACCAAGAAGACCTGGACCATTAGTCTGACCTGCAATCAGCCGTCGATCCACATGTTTCCTCCAAGTCTCTGTCGTCAAACCCTTTGGAGCATCCTCCACCTCCTCGACCAGGTCCTTCTGCAGACCAGAAACAGAGAGGTCCCAGAGTCAAGATCTTTTAGATCTGGAACAGGTCCTGTCAGTAGAGCTGGTCTGGAACAGGTCCTGTCAGTAGACCTGGTCTGGAACAGGTCCTGTCAGTAGAGCTGGTCTGGAACAGGTCCTGTCAGTAGACCTGGTCTGGAACAAGTCCTGTCTGTAGACCTGGTCTGGAACAGGTCCTATCAGTAGACCTGGTCTGGAACAGGTCCTATCAGTAGACCTGGTCTGGAACAGGTCCTATCAGTAGACCTGGTCTGGAACAGGTCCTATCAGTAGACCTGGTC
>NW_013955009.1:17197-20510 GCF_001266775.1 Austrofundulus limnaeus
ACTTGTGTAACAGCGTGGTGTTATGTTACAGTGTGTAGTTGTGTAACAGCATGGTGTTGTGTTACAGTGTGTACTTGTGTAACAGCGTGGTGTTATGTTACAGTGTGTAGTTGTGTAACAGCATGGTGTTGTGTTACAGTGTGTACTTGTGTAACAGCGTGGTGCTATGTTACAGTGTGTAGTTGTGTTACAGTGTGTAGTTGTGTTACAGTGTGTAGTTGTGTTACAGTGTGTAGTTGTGTAACAGCATGGTGTTGTGTTACAGTGTGTACTTGTGTAACAGCGTGGTGCTATGTTACAGTGTGTAGTTGTGTTACAGTGTGTAGTTGTGTAACAGCATGGTGTTGTGTTACAGTGTGTACTTGTGTAACAGCGTGGTGTTGTGTTACAGTGTGTAGTTGTGTTACAGTGTGCAGCTGGTCTTCCAGAGATCTGTTCTCCATGTAGCTGTAGATCAGACACATCTGACCGCCTCCTTCACTGAAACCCAACAGATCCACAATGTTGGGATGTCTGAACCTGAAGACACACATGGAGACAACACACATGGAGACAACACATGGAGACAACACACATTAAGTTTAAAGTGTTTTATTGTGTAACTAATAAATTGTTGAACACTCTAACCCACTTGGACAGTTTCTCCACTTCAGTCTGGAAGCTCCTCCTCAGCTGAGACCAGTCCATGAGACAGTCCTGCAGAGCCGTCACATACACAAAACACTAAATACACTGTACTTCCTGTGTGTCTGTAAAGTGTTACTGTACTTCCTGTGTGACTGTAAAGTGTTGCTGTACTTCCTGTGTGTTTGTAAAGTGTTGCTGTACTTCCTGTGTGTCTGTAAAGTGTTGCTGTACTTCCTGTGTGTCTGTAAAGTGTTGCTGTACTTCCTGTGTCTGCCTGTAGAGGGCAGTGTTTGTCAGTCCACATGGTTTTCTGACTCTTGCTGACCTGTCGGAGTTTCTTGACGGCACAGTCCATGTTCCTCAGGGCTGCTCGGTACACGACACCGAAGCCCCCCTCCCCGACCTGCAGTGCGGAGGAGAACCCTTGTGTTCCAGCATGCACCTCCTCGTAGGCCCAGCAGATGACTGTGTGGCAGGTGGGGAGCAGTGTCGGAGGCACGGCGTGTTTCTCTGTAAAGTCCTGCTGCTTGTMCTGAAGATGACCATCAATCAGTTTTACTGGATTCTGACGGTGTGGGTTTGTGTAAGTGGTCCTCTGGGACCTGACTGAACAGGACTCAGGTGTTACCTGTGCTCCCAGGTGTTCCTCAGAGTACAGAGTGACAGGGGGCGGGGCAGGTCCAGGTAACAATCCTCCTCCTGAGTAATTAGCTGAAGAACAGCAGAGCAGATTGTTTACATTCATATATGAAGCCTGATGGGACTTTTCATGGTCAGAGAGAGCAGCCATGTTGGTCAGGGCAAGGACAGGTCAACAGAGTCCTGTCAGCTGGTGAAGATGAGTGTGGTACCTGTACCAACATGACCTGTTGTATCAGGTCAGCACATCAATCAGTATAGGTCAAAATCAACAACATGATGTCTGTCAGTAAATATATCAGCTGAAACATGTGTACACATCTGCACTGAGCCATGTTTTTAACAGCTAACCACTGGCTGGGTCCAAAACAACAGGCCGGGTCCTCAAGAGGACCCAGACTACCTGAGGTGGGCCGGGTCCTCAGGAGGATCCAGACTACCTGAGGTGGGCCGGGTCCTCCAGAGGACCCAGACTACCTGAGGTGGGCCGGGTCCTCCAGAGGACCCAGACTACCTGAGGTGGGCCGGGTCCTCAGGAGGATCCAGACTACCTGAGGTGGGCCGGGTCCTCCAGAGGACCCAGACTACCCAGTCGAGGTGGGCCGGGTCCTCCAGTGGACCCAGACTACCTGAGGTGGGCCGGGTCCTNCTGTAGACCTGGTCTGGAACAGGTCCTGTCTGTAGACCTGGTCTGGAACAGGTCCTGTCTGTAGACCTGGTCTGGAACAGGTCCTGTCTGTAGACCTGGTCTGGAACAGGTCCTGTCAGTAGACCTGGTCTGGAACAGGTCCTGTCAGTAGACCTGGTCTGGAACAGGTCCTGTCAGTTGACCTGGTCTGGAACAGGTCAGGTCAGTAGACCTGGTCTGGAACAGGTCAGGTCAGTAGACCTGGTCTGGAACAGGTCCTGTCAGTAGACCTGGTCTGGAACAGGTCAGNGGAACAGGTCCTGTCAGTACACCTGGTCTGGAACAGGTCCTGTCAGTACACCTGGTCTGGAACAGGTCCTGTCTGTAGACCTGGTCTGAACCTGGTCTGGACCTGGTCTGGACCTGGACCCACCATTATATAGAAAAGCTCAGGAACCAATGTTAGCAGGTTCTGACCAGGTATCTGTCCCTGGACTTGTGGTCCTGGTCCAAAGCTTGTCGTCCCGTCAGGACCTCCAGTAGAACCTGGAACACATAAGGGATCATGGGTCATGAACTGGCCCGTAGCTCTGGGGGGCTTCAGTGCAGTCAGAGTGTTTAGAAAACTCCAGAACCAATCAGAGAATCAGATTTCAGAGAAATGTCAAAATAAAAGCTTGAAAATCTTAAAATAAGTTCAACTCTTTCTAATCATGTGTTTATTGTCTGAAACAATCCTTCATGTGGAAATTAAAGACAGTTTGTTCCACCGTCAGGAACAGGAGGAAGTGATGACGTGGTCTCTGAGGTCATGGCTTCTAACTGGAGAGACACAGGAGGAACCCCCCCCCCCCCCCCCCCCCCACATACAGACTACATTTCCCATCAGCCCCTGCAGGGTCTTACCACTCCAAAGCTGTAGACGTCCACAGCGGTGCAGAGCTCTCCTCTCCTCACGTACTCATCTGGCAGGTAAGCCAGAGTTCCTCTCACCGTTGTGGTTTTAGCAACAGAAGCTGTCTGAGTGCTGGAACACCCAGGTGGGCTGAGAGGTCCGTACCGAGCCAGTCCAAAGTCCGAAAGCTTCGCCCCCCAGTGCTGATCCAACAGGATGTTGGAACTACACAAACACAGAGTCAAAGAGTGGTGAGACTAACTGCTGGTGTCATCATCATCATCATCATCATCGTCATCATCTTCATCATCATCATCATCATCATCATCATCAACGTAAACATCATCATCATCATCATCGTCATCATTATCATCATCTTCATCTACGTAAACATCATCTTCATCATCATCATCATCATCATCATCATTGTTATAAAGGATAAGGTTTGCGAAGCACTGCTGGAATCTGTGTGTGTGTGTGTGTGTGTGTGTGTGTGTGTGTGTGTGTGTGTGTGTGTGTGTGTG
>NW_013955009.1:21510-21785 GCF_001266775.1 Austrofundulus limnaeus
TTCCTGTCTCTCTGTAAAGTGTTGCTGTACTTCCTGTATGTCTGTAAAGTGTTGCTGTACTTCCTGTCTCTCTGTAAAGTGTTGCTGTACTTCCTGTATGTCTGTAAAGTGTTGCTGTACTTCCTGTCTCTGTAAAGTGTTGCTGTACTTCCTGTATGTCTGTAAAGTGTTGCTGTACTTCCTGTATGTCTGTAAAGTGTTGCTGTACTTCCTGTCTCTCTGTAAAGTGTTGCTGTACTTCCTGTCTCTCTGTAAAGTGTTGCTGTACTTCCTGT
>NW_013955010.1:0-9730 GCF_001266775.1 Austrofundulus limnaeus
ACACACACACACACACACACACACACACACACACACACACACACACACACACGCAACATGCAAATCCCCATGGACTTGCAAATCTCCCACATTTAGATCCCATCCTCAACAACAGCTGCCACCGCACCCCAGCAGAGGAAATGCCACAGTTGTCTGAAGTGAACCATTGCAGTTCACATCCACAGTTAAGGGCCGAAGAGACGGAGCAGAGCCTCTAATAGCAGGAAGTTTGAAGAATAATAGTGGGATGGGGATGTCAAGTTCCTTGTCCTGGTGGTTTGCAAGTTCCAGCCAAAACAGAAAAGTCACACAAGTAACTGAGTTTAAATGAATAAAAATGATATCAGTGATGCTTCAAACTTAATCATGTTAAATATATGTAATTATTGTGCTAGCTAATTACATGATGCAAATACACTCATATCAACAATGCAACACAGATAAAAGTTGTTTTACTGAATAATTTATTTTATTCCTTTTAATACATATATATACTGTGAATATATATGCTTTCACAGATGGAAAGATGATGGAGCGTTATAACTTAAGAGTTTTCTCTTACAGGCCATTGCATGGATTACTGTCAATCCTGTGTTCACCAGAGGATTACTCAGCCTTTGTGGACTGTTTTCACATCAAACATTAGAACAAAATAACTTAGAATGGATGGTTAATTTTTATTGCAAAGACTATTTTCACACAAGTGACCCGAAGCCTAGCACTTCACAACATGAAAGCCTGTGACTTTGATCCTTGGCATCTGTCCTGGATTATCTAAAAATGGCAACAACGTAAATTAATAAGCTCAGGAACTTTCCTATAATCCAAGATTTTAAGACNATTTATATCATAACAAAAATAAAAACCGGTATTCGGTACAAAACGGTATACTGCCCAGCACTAATGGCTATGTGTTTTTTTTTTTTTCACATTTGGTCCAGGCAAGTGTGGAAAAAAAGATAAAAATAACCAGCCAGACACAGAAACACCTGAGCACACGCCGAAGAATCCCGAGGGCAGATGATGTCAAACAAGCTTTCTACAAGGAGGAGGTATTCATGATGGAGGGCTACAGGAGTAAGGATGATTTAAGTGGAGAAAATTCCAGTCATTTTGTGGATATCTATGGTTTATTTGCAAGCCACAAGGATCCGTGCGTAACTTTGTGGAGTGAAGATCAGTAAGGAGGCTCTGATCCATATGAACCACCACAAAGACAAGAAGACTGCAGCTCAACCAGAAAACCATCCTGGATGGATTTTGTTGGCTTCAAAACACCATGTCAATGTTTACAATAAAACGAAAATCTTATTTAAAATAATCTGATCATAATGACCATTTGCTATTTTTTAATCTTCTTACTGTAACTTTATTGATAAATAAATTTAAACAAATTAGTAAACTTGATAAATAAATTTGGACTTTACTGAGAAAGGAGGCAGAGGGGTGTTTTATAATTCAGCTGAGATGTGAGGGGTAAAAACTTAGGGTGGATGATGATATTTCATTCATTTTAGGCACCTGCTTAAAATGTGACAAGAATTTTCAGGAAAAAAAAGGGTGATGAATTACTTATAACTAGTTGTACTTGACCTATCATCACGATTCAAAAACTGGTCAGTAGTTTAAAATCTGTTGTATTGACACAAAATTAACAATTGTATAACCCGTAAATTTGACTATATCCTCACAACTTTGCGCCTTCTTTGCAGGTCTGTCCACCTCGGTAAATTTCTTTGGTTTCCGGCTCTGGTTCCTGTAGAACTTTTAGAACTGGTAGTCAGCACAGCACCTTTACTTGGTCTAGTACAATTTTTTGTTTCCTTTTAAATCCAAATGCCTTGTTCACTGCTGACTTTTAATCCTGCGGTTGAAAATGGTCGGAGCACAGAACACCGCTGCTGCAGAGAAGTCTGCATTTGGCTGTTATAAACTTTACCCTTTTCTCCTAAATGTTTTTGAGTTTGGTGAACAGGACACATCAATTCAACATTTCGTGCAAGTAGTACTCTGGCCAGAAAAAAACACATTGATTTCTTTTCTAAAGATCGACTCGATTTCAGTCAGCTCCAGCTTGTGTCTTGTCTTCCAGCCAGGAGTTGTGGGTTTGAGGCCTTGAGTCTTATCAGAGTCATAACAATAACAACCGTCTCAGCAGCTGCACTAAAAATAATTAATCATCACCCCCTCTTCTAAAGTATGCTCATAAACATAAACTTCCTGGTGTCACCCCGGGTGCGGTTCCTTTAAGTCAGACACTGGAATTACTTAAACATGCTTTGTTGATGTTACAGTGTGAGACATTTTGAGACTTTCTCTGTTTAAAGAATACAGTTGCAGTTATCACAAAGTGTAAAATACAAGACTATCTAAAATTCAGTTATTTAGTCCCAAAATTTCTTCACTACACTGGAAATAGTAAAGACAAACCTTACTTCCTAGATTTTTGTATCTTTTTATGTCACTGCTCATAAGGATTGCTAACTCACATTTTAACATTTGGGACAGGTTAATATCAAGATTTGTTTTGTCAGGTTCTAGACCGAGGATCAAATTTAGGACACTTGAGATTGATAAAGAATGTAGGTGGCAGGTATTTCCAAATTTAATGGGATCCCTGATTAGTTGTAACATTAGACTTTATTTAATAAGCATATACTTTAACTGTAAAATAAAGACTGTAAAAATACTGTAGGCTGTTTATCATTTTTAAACTAAAAGTTTAAAAATATATTACACGGACGGGGACATTTTATTTACACTCAAAGCATTCTGGGTAAATGATGACGTGGATAGGTCCTCGKTGYGAGGCTGCTAGCGAGCTATATCCACCCTGAAGGTTAATCTTGGACAATATCTGATGATCGACTCTTTTAAATGAAACCAGAGAGCGTTGACAGAGAGGAGAAGGTAGAAATGACTCAGCCTGGAACTGAAAATATGGATGGAGGACAACAGTTTAGCTTGTTTGTCGTGCTAGCACCGAGCTAATACATATAAGGCAGTATAGCGTCAGCGCTAGTGCAAAGTAGGGTTGGGCAATATTGGCAAAAAAATTAATCACGATTAATTGTGGTATTTAACCAATAACTATTAATTTGACGATTAATCCCATGGAGTCCCTGGACACCCTTATTTTGTAGTCACATGACCAATTTAGTGAGAAAGATTTGCTCTTTGTAAAAAAATTGTTCCAAATTGTGTGAAAATTACAGATTTCAGGCTATACATCATATTTTAAATTGTGTTGATAGATAAATAAATTACAGAACTTTATTTTTAATGTTCATCATATTTGAAGCAGAGAGGAGCAGCGAGCGGACTGACCGGAGTAATTCCCAGTCCATCTGCCTCGTGGCATTAATCGTATTAATCGTCAAGTGACAAAAAATAATCGATTAATGTTTTTCTGACGATTAATTGCACACGATACGATTATGCCCAACCCTAGCGCAAAGGCTAACAGGCTAAGCTGAGGTTCTTCTTCCATAAAGCAGCTTTGTTGTCCTCCATCCATATTTTCAGTTACAGGCAAGGGTTGGGCATAATCGTATCATCTGTAATTAATCATCAGAAAAACATTAATCGATTATTTTTTAGCATTTGACGATTAATACGATTAATGCCACCAGGCAGACTGACTGGTTATTTCCCCGGTCAGTCTGCACGGTGCCCCTCTCCACTTCCAATATGACGAACAATTAAACAAAAGTTCTGTAATTTATTTATCAACACAATTTAAAATTTAAAGTATAGCCTGAAGCCTGTGATTTTCACACAGTTTGAAAAAGATTTTTACAAAGACCAAATCTTTTCCACTAAATTGGTCATGTGACCAGGACATAAGGGTGTCCAGGGACTCCAGGGGATTAATCGTCAAATTAATCGTTATCGGCTAAACACCACAATTAAACGTGATTAATTTTTTTGCCAATATCGCCCAACCCTATTACAGGCTGAGTCATTTCTACCTTCTCCTCTCTGTCAACGCTCTCTGGTTTCATTTAAAAGAGCCGATCATCAGATATTGTCCAAGATTAAACTTCATGGTGGAAATAGCTCACTCACACCGAGGACCTATCCACGTCATCATTTACCCAGAATACTTTGCGAGTAAATAAAATGTCCCCATCCGTGTCATATATTTTTAAACTTTTAGTTTAAAAATTATAAAAACTAAAAAGCCTACAGTATTTTACAGTCTGTATTTTACAGTTAAAATATATGTTTATCAAATAAAGTCTAATGTTACAACTAATCATGGATCCCTTTAAGGAAATATTACTATACATCTCAGTTGAGGTACAGTATGGTCTGCTTGTGCTCTCCTAAAGTTGAGGCTTGTTGGAGATAGTAATGTTTACAAGCATCTGACATAAGAAAAAAGTTTTCAAACCGGATAAAGCATTGCAGAATATAGGATATAACACCTTGTATATCAAGTCAAAATGGGAAATGGAGCTGGGTATAGAAGTGTCAGAGGGTGAGTAGCTTTCAGTGTGTGTTACACAACCAAGGTGTTTGTGGGTCGTTAAAAAGGCATGGATCTAAAATTAAGACCTTAAAAAGTCATAAGTTTGTTAAAAACATGCGAGTTGGTCTTAAATGTGTTACTGAAAGGTCTTAAATTTTGTTGGGCTGAAGTGAATAAAGTTCTCTGTCTCCCTCGGCCATCTCCGCAACACATTTCCTGATAGTAAGGAGGAGAAAGGGGAAAAAAAACTTGTATTGTTGTGATGGATTAACTGACGCTGCTTTCAACCAATAAATCGAACAAGAGTCACAGTTTTAGCCAATCAGAGCAGAGCAGGGCTGGTCATGCTGTCTGTAAGCAGAGTCAGAACCGCAGGTGAAGTAATCAGAGTTGCTCTGAGTTTTTTCTAAGGAGTATACCTCAGTCTGCTACCAGAAACATCTGCCCTGCATAAAGTTGAAGTTATGTAACAAATTATTAAACATCTAATGCCCCTTTTCCACTTGTGCCTCTACAGCACAGTTTGGCTCAGCTCTGCACAGTTACATGCCTTTTCCATTATCCAGGATTCATGGAGCCGGTCCCGTTTTTTTGGACCAACTACGTTGAGGATCTAACTGTACAGTGCTGGCCTGAAAATGTGACGTCAGCATGCTGTCGGTAACTGTTTAGAAGGTGGAGTCACTGGTTGCATCCGATAAACCATAGCTTAATATTTTGTACTTACCAAAGTCATGCCACAGAAATATTACAACTTGTAAAGATTCATGGGGGCCAAACATAGACTAATTGTTAGGAATGTAAGTTAAACTGAATGTTTTCAAATCTACAGCTGCTTGAAGCTACATTTCTGTGAAGACAACACTGTGGCATTTCTTTTGTGATTTTAACGTGCACTCTGTCATATTGCGTTACGTGTAAATAACAAAGGTGAAGTCATTTTTAAAACATATTTATTATCCAACATGTTGAGGTTCTGCAACTACTGCGCTTTTGTAAAACCAGGAACAATAATCCAAACGACAATCCCACACATTCAGACTATAGGTTTGTTGTACTTATTTTTGCAGAAGATTCCTCTGAAACACACACACAGCTGCCACGGCTGAACTTTACCAAACACAAAAAGGTCTCTAACTCAGTCACTTTTTATACATACTGAGATCAATTGATTGGTTGTAGTAGTTGAGTCATTCTTACATTCTCAGAGCGCTAACAGATGGCACAAAATCTTTTCAAACTTTAGTGTTTAAGACGGCAGCGCTCCACATCCTGTTACAGAAAGCATCAGTCACTGTATCTGTCAGAGGAGGGAGGAGTGCTGCTGAAATAATGCAGAAACTCAAACACAACTCAGTCTGACCTAAAGAAACACATTTCTCAGCAACCGACGATTGAAGCAACTGTTTGTAAATTGTCAGCTCAGATGTTTGGCTTCATGATGTGTTCGTCTCATTCACAGCTGCTGGAGGACAAGATTGTCTCTTTTGTGAAGAAGGAGCTGAAGAAGATCCAGAAGSTTCTTAGTTCAGATCATTCTCAAAGCTTAGAGAGTCAAATGGCAGATGAAGMTGATTTGGATGGTGAGGAAGAWGAGAAGAGGAGCAACAGAGAAGCTTTTCTGAAGATCACGATAGATTTCCTGAGGAAGATGAAGCAGGAGGAGCTGGCTGAGCGTCTGCAGAGCAGTAAGATATAAACTTAGACATTTTCCTTACTTCTGTACAGAGGGAGAAAGAAATCTTTCATCAACTGATGAAAGTTTCCCCACTCAACAAAGAAATTAACTTTTGGCATTTCTTACTTCTGTGGTGCTTTAACCTGTTAACCAGTTCAAATTTGGTAACAGTAGCATAAAATATGAATATTTGACACAAAGTACAATCCAGCATGTCTCAATTGAATATTTGTACTCATTTGCATATGTCCAAACTGTACACTTGTCTGAAACGCTCTAATTTCGACACATGAACATCAAATGACCATCAAATGGGCTCAAACGAAAGATATAACCCCCACAAAACACATTCTACCGTCCATATTTACTCACAGCATGATTACGTTTTTAAAAATCATATTAATATTCATAAATATTTACACCAACACTGCACTTTCAGCCAAAATTTCACCCAAAACCAGCCAAACCGCAAGAATAAACGATAAATCCTTATATACTTTCAGAGCATTAACATTCTACAAAGCTTATAAATCCACCAGCAGCGAAAAAATATTTGTTTTTTACTCACATTTGATGAATATATGTCCTTAAATGTGTCCAAATCAGCTATTCAAAATGGCGACCGGAAGTCTTTTTATCCAAATAAAGTTACTTCTCCTGGCCACAAAAATCCCTTTTCCATGTCTTGAAGCACTCAAAACACTTAATAACAAATATATTTTCATCTTATCAGCCTGTTTCGTCAGCTAACTGGCCAAAAAATGGTGGAAAACAACGTTTTCCTGTGAGCGTTAGCTGTCTTCCTTAGCATTGTAACACAGCCGAAACATGGCCGCCTCCAGTGTGTTTACATCTTCCATCACTAACAAAGTTCCCACCCCCCTCTATTTATACATTAAATGAAAGGTACGGTGATTGGCTACACAGCTTTAGCGTCAGAACGAAGCTCTGAGTTGATTGGCCGATTTTATTGTCATTCAAAGCCAGAAAGACGGAAACCGGAAATTGGTCACTTCTGAGATTTTATTGGCCCTAGACAGGTGAAACTTGAACCCAGTTGGTCAAATGAGGTGTCAGTTGAAAGAGGAGGGCCTTGACGTCAAGTTTGATGCATTGCACACGGACACAGGCGGAACAGGAAAGAGATATTACACTTCAAAATAAAACAAATAGAAAACAGCACGCGGGCGTTCCAGTGAATGTTAACAGGTTAATTTAATGCAGAGACAGGACATCAACCAAAAATCCAGAAGACACATGGCATAAAAGTTACAGACTGAAAACTGTCTTTGAGCCCCTGATAGTAAGAATTCTGTCTGTCACAGTTTTGTGTCCACTTGGCTCACAGATTACAATCAACAAATCAGTCAGTGTCAGACACTCCTGCTTTGAACTTTGTGTATAAAGCTCGTCTGTCCACAGAATCATTTTTCTTTAATTCCAACTTCTACTCCATCATGGCTGCTGAGGTCAGCTGGTTTGGACATCTGATTAGGATCCCTCCAAAGGTTTTTCGGGGACACTGGGAGGAGACCCTGAGGCAGACCCACTGGAGGAATTATAGATCCTCTTTTAGTAGCTTTATGCTCGACCCATCCTGCTCCACACCAGACATTTAGTTAGAGGGGCATCAGGGAGTCGTTGCAACGCCCAGTTTGGATTTTTTACACCCTCTTTCAGCTGGTAATGCCTCAGGATCATGTGGTGGCAAGTTTTACCAAGAATGCAGAAACACGTTGGAATAAATGCACAGAAAGTCTGCGTGTATGGTCATCAAATGATATAATCTGAGCAACAACAGAGCAGAAGTCAATCAGTGGAGAGCAGCCGATAAAATAACATCCTGTGACATGCTTACAACCAATCACAGTTCGCCAACAGTGACCCATCTAACCAATGATAAGGCTGTCAGCCTGGAAACACCTTATTAGAATAAAAGAGGTCATGCATTGCTGGAGTCTTGAAGTCTGGGCCGAGAGAGTAAAACATCTGAAACTAGTTATCATCTGATATGATTACTGGACAGTGTCAAGGTAGAACAGGTATAAATAATTAGTCCATAACAACCACATTAGGGCACTTTGGGCATCTTGGGTTAGCCTAGAGTTGTTTTGTTTTTTACACTGTAAATTTTATAAACATTGTACACAGCATTCAGGTGACTGCAATGACTTTATGAAGCCAAAAGAAGACACAAAGAAAAAATTGAACCAGCTGTTGTTGTGTTGTTTCCCACAAACTCCAGTCTGTCTTTAACTTCATGTAACCTTTTCTAATTTTTCTAAGCATAGAGAGGGTGACCGACAGCAGGTATTTTATGAAAGCCATAGGAATACACAGTGCGCCAGTTTATCTTGCTTAAACAATAGATACCATCTTCCAAAATCCTACCTAAACACTTGTTCCTGCTTCTGTTTCATGAACTCAAAACTGTGGAGCAGCCCTCACTGTTTCGAGTTCCTGAAACAAGCAGAGGCTGTTTTAGCACCCAAATCAGGTGATGACTGTCAACAATTTTAACCATATTTATTAATGTCCTGATGCATCTCAGTAATCCAGGTAAAAAATCAAAAAGAAAAAAATTGTATAGGTCTTCTGGACAGGTTCTTCTCTAATGAAACGTTTCTTCTCTATTCTCCAAGAGACTTCTTCAGTCTGAGAGTTTCAGGCAAAATTCTAAACTGAAACTCTCAGACTGAAGAAGTCTCTTGGAGGAGAGACGAAACGTTTCATTAGAGAAGAACCCGTCCAGGAGACCTATACTATTTTTTTCTTTTTTCATATTTATTAACCTAAAGATTGCTTAATTATTAAGTGACTGAAAAATGATTTCCCCAAATAAATAAATTTGCTCATGCTAGCTTCCTTCTTTTCTCGGTTTCTGATGAGTGTTTAACTGTAAATGTTCATTTCATGTATTCTTTTGCATCCAGTCGATTGTGCATTTACAAAAATTACAGAAGGGATTTCTTAAAAATCTTGTTTGACAAGGTCTGAGGCTAAATGTCACAATGTTGGCAGAGGGAGGAACGAGACTCAGAGACTAAATACAAAACAGAATAGTTTATTAGGTGCTATTTGCATATATGAGTTCAGCACTTGTTAGTGAAGAGGACGAGGCTTGGAGGTGAACTGTTAAGCCTGAAACATACTCACTCCGACGCCGACGGGTCTATGCGCGGTCACGTGGTCGATCGGCAGTTGTTTTCGCACAGACTTTTCATAGTCACTGAGACACCCCGCGCCGAGCTCAGGGAAACCCCCCTCCCACCGAACCATACGTCACTGCATGGAATTTCCCCCCACAACAGCCGACAATCATTGCAGAAACAAAAAGACGTCACTCACCCGACGTAGTTGTCCTGTTGTAGTTGTACGTAGTTGTCGACGTATTTGTCCTGGTTAAAGCTCCACAGTTTTTATCAGTCAGATTCCTCCGTTCACAATGTCTGCTTTATCTCCATTCATAAGTTTTTCACTAGGGATGTCCCGATCCGATATCAATATCGGATATCGGTCCGATATCAGCCAAAAAACGAGTATCGGATTTTATCGGACTGCATAAAAAATGTCCGATA
>NW_013955010.1:10730-12223 GCF_001266775.1 Austrofundulus limnaeus
CATCAGGACTTTATGTTCAGTGCCAAACCAATTAATACCTTTAATCTTAGGGTTGTTCCATAAAGCCACTGAGAGTGGTTCAATCGCGATTGCAAATGAGAGTGACGAGAGTGGGCACCCCTGCCTCGTACCACGTTCCAATTCAAAATAGCTGGATAGATTACTGTTAGTGCGTACTGCTGCCATTGGCAAGGTATATATCAACTTTACCCATGAAACAAATTTAGGACCGAAGTTAAACATCTKCAAGGTCTTAAAAAGATAGTTCCACTCCACCCGGTCAAATGCTTTCTCAGCGTCCAGCGAGATTAAAATTTCATTGCATTTGTGACCGGGCGGAGCAGAAGTATACAGCACATTAAACAACRGCCTGATATTAAAGAAGGATTGACGATTTTTAATAAAACRGGTCTGGTCAGGTGCAACAATTGTGGGGATGATCTGTTCGACGAATTTTGTGATTTTGACCGCAATTTCCGCATAGCGGAAATCATAGGGCCCTGCATGTCTCAGTCCTATTTTTATTTTTTTTACACACCTGGGAAATTTTTCCGCGCACCCCAAGGGGTACACGTACCCCTGGTTGGGAATCACTGTCCTAGGTGACTGAGAATCTACAGCCATACTTGTGTGCATCCCTTACCTTCCATCTCTCCTGCTGATCTGTGATCAGGTCACAGAGATGGTATGCTACAGAAGGAAACCAAAATATTCATGTTCCCTGTGACACTTTAGAGATGATGTATTTCTGGCAGGTTCTGGTTTTGTCTATAAAACCTTCAGAGTGAGATGCCAAGTTCTTTGGGTCGATTCTCCAGAAAAAAAGGAGCATGAAGAAGAGTCCAGACAGGATGGAGAGAAGCTTCAGAAATGATGAGTGACAAAAGACTGGCAGCAAAGGTCAAAGGAAAGGTTTTTATAAGACAGCAGTAAGATCACAGTAAGACCAGCTATGTTATCTGGTTTGGAGACAAAGACATGGACAAAAAGACAGGAGACAGAACTGGAAGTGTCACAACTGAAGGATGTTGAGGTTCTCCTTGTGAGAGACAGGGATGAGAAGATTAGGACGGAGATCATTGGACGGAGGTACAAACCAGGTGGAAGGGACTGAGATATGGAAACAGAGACTGAGACAGTTTAAACATGCCCAGAGGAAGGACAGTGGGTATATGAGACATGTTCAGAGGTGGGACAGTGATGGAAGCATGCAACTATCAGGAAAAAGGGACATCATGGGAACCATTTAAGAAAAACGCAGCCTTGTGGGGAGTGAATGTGCATCATGGGGACCATTGCCCGGATACTGATGTTAATTTTGGGGATGTGGTTTAGGACCAAGGTGTAAATTGAGTTTAGGTTTCTTTTAGGGTCAGATAAGTACCTGTGAGGTTAGCCTTAGGGTTTGTGGTCAGGGTTAGGCTGTAGAAATGCAATGGAAGTCAATGGAATGTCCCCAAATGGATAGCTGTGCAAACATAAACGTGTGTGTG
>NW_013955010.1:13223-15167 GCF_001266775.1 Austrofundulus limnaeus
GACTTGGCTGGCGAGATGGAATTGATCTTGGAGAAGCTGATAGCTCGGCGGGATTACCCACATTATTTGTCTGATTTGAGTCGCCACATTGGGATGTACCAGCGGACATTAAGGCAGATGGAAAATGATTATTGTCTTCCTGACCGAAAACATTTTCTTCTGTTCCCAAACAACTGATTACAGATTGCCCCCCCACCCCCATGTGACCTTGAACAGCTGTGGATTGGATTTCTCCTGGTGTTTCCGTCTGTAATCTGGTACCCTGAAAGTCAATTTGGAGCTGCACAGAATGAACAGTTAACACCAGTTTTCTGAACTTTGGCTGAACTATGGGGTTTATCTTTTGGGGGCTGGATTCTTCGGACTCATTCTTCAGACATTCACACAAGCATACAACATTCATGACTTCAGATACACGCCCTCTAAACTCACTACTCCTCTGGCTAATTAAATGTGCTCAGTGTTTTTTTTTTCTATAAACACCATAGTGTGTCACATTGTCACATTATGTGGTATTTTCATTTTTCTTTTTAAAGGTAGTGTGCCCCTGCTGGTTGCCGCATGAACTGTTCACCTGTTCCCCCATGTTTTTTGTCATGTGTGTCTCTTGAATGGGTGTTCTTATATGTAATTTCATGGTGCTCTATACAATGACAATAAAGGCATCATCATCATCATAGTTACTATTGAAGTGAGGTCTTTGATGTAAAGTGAGGACCTCTTCAATGTCCTCATTTTGTTTGCAGCTCTGCTGTGCCTTACTAGTTAGTTTTAGAGGTATGGTGTGAATTAAGTTTTGGTTCAGTTAGAGTTATCTACAGACCAGTAATGGTTAGTTTTAGGGCAAATGTCTGGGTTAGGCATAAATATAGTTACAAAAATGAATGGAAGTCAATACAAAGTCCTCAGTTTGATGCAAATACAAGGATGTGTGTGAGTGTGATATCATGGTGGAATCAGGAGACTAAAAGCCTGAGTCACTAACTTGACTGGTCCAAACATATCAGACCATAGTGACATGAAGGGCTTTATCTTCCTCTCTGTATGTAGGGGCAGGACTTTCTGCAGCAGGACCTGCAGACACACAAAGAAAACCCAGATGATTTATTATGTGAAGTGAATTCTCCCAGGAGCAGACTACCTGTCTGACCTGTTGGAGAAAATACAACTGCAGTAAAATGTATACAGAGGAAGCTGGTTCCGTGAGAAAACAGGGATGCAAAGTAACTACAGATAAAACTTAGATGTTTCCTGTACAACATTCCAAAAGAAAAGATTTTATTTTTATTGTGTCAGTGATGTGGTTTGATCATAAAATATACGTAAAGTAATTCAGTGACTCAACAGCTGCAGTTTTTTCAGAACTACCAGGGATGCAGGGGTCCTACACAATTTATTTTACCATTAAAGCCTACCATTCCTTAAAGTAAAGTATGTTGCCCACCACCTTACTATTAATGAGATAAAATTTGATTAAAATCTCATGATTAAAAAGTTATAGGCATGGAGACTAATATCAAATTAAAGCAAGATTACATCCTTCATGCAATTGTGTGAGTTAGCCAAAACTGCCCTGGAGCACACTGACAGAGGCGGGACTGCCATGCACTGGCTCTACCTGACCCTCGGACCACCATCAGTAGGCGAGGCGAGTGAAGTGTCTTGTCAAAGGACACAACGACTGAAACTATCGCGTTTACAGGGCACAGACAGGTGTGAGCAAATACAAGTGGACAAAATCGAGGCAGAGACTTGAGTATATAAAAATGAAATAAGTTTATTTACACAGGAACGGGGYAGTGGACGTGACCTGAAAGCAGAGGGTTGGCAGAGATGAGTCTTGAGGCAGTTTGATCCAGGAAAGGACTTATGAAAGTAAAGAGAAGATTTGCTTACTGGTGAGAGCTTCAGATGACGCGAGGAGGAGTAGGTCCAATACTTGAG
>NW_013955011.1:0-1251 GCF_001266775.1 Austrofundulus limnaeus
AAATTTCTTGCAAGGTCTTGTGGAACACGACTTTTATGAGATTAAGCTGGTATTAATCTCATGAAGCAGGGTTCTTACAGGCCATAATTCAAACTTGCTCTCACGTGTACTATCAAACTCTCTCACATTTTCTATCAAACTCTCTCACATATACTATCAAACCCTCTCACACATACTATCAAACTCTCACATTTAATATCAAAGTCTCTTACATTTACCATCAAACTCTCTCAGATATACTATCAAACTCTCTTACACATACTATCAAACTCTTACATTTAATATCAAAGTCTCTCACATTTACTATCAAACTCTCTCACATAGGTTTAATAGTACATGTGAGAGCAAGTTTGAATTATGGCCTAAAGGGCCTCTCATAGACCTCTCATACTTAACGTATGGATGCTCTGTATGTGCTGTGTGTGGAAAAACTGAATAGGCAAAAAGACAGATGCAGGGACCTAATGAGCTATAACTTTAGGAACACTGACACGTTAATTTTTTTATTTTCCAAGAAAGGCAGAGGTTTGCGCCACTGAGACTAAACTAGATTACTATAAAGAAACAACTGAAAGAAATTAAACATTATAAATGTATATTTAAAGAATCATTGATTAAAGACTATGCTTGTAAGTGTGTAATAATTTTAAAGTAAATAGTAACTAATAGACCAACAGAAGATGGGGATGTTCTTGGCAGACTCTGAACCTTATGTATCAAAAAGTGCAGCTTTAAAATCTAAATAAGTGACCAAATGTCAAAAATGCAAATGCACATAAATACTGCGCACACGTATTTTATTGCACACCTTCACTTTATATACTGTATACAGTTTATGTAAAACTGAGTGCAGGCTCCACAATAAAATCCAACATTCAGCTTAATAAAACTTAATTTTCATCAATTGGTTGTTTATACTCATCTTATTTAAGTGATGTGAGCTGTTGGATAAAAAGCACTTGATAAGCTATATTTAATTTGAGTCCATGCAAAAAAGTTTAAGTATTTGAAAGTAGTGGATTTTGGGGTTAACACTTAAAATTCTGGACATGCCTGATTCTGAACGCGTTTCACAACTTACACTCACCAGCCACTTTATTAGGTACACCACGCTAGTAACGGGTTGCCCTTTTGCCTTCAGAACTGCCTCAATTCTTCGTGGCATAGATTCAACAAGGTGCTGGAAGCATTCCTCAGAGATTTTGGTCCATATTGACATGATGACATCACACAGTTGCTGCAGATTTGTCG
>NW_013955011.1:2356-6313 GCF_001266775.1 Austrofundulus limnaeus
GTGATTGGCTGATTAGAAATTAAGTGTTAACGAGCAGTTGGACAGGTGTACCTAATAAAGTGGCCGGTGAGTGTATTTTCATCAGCAGCAACTATTTGTTCAACATTGGTACACTAATTTCATGAGTACATATTTGTTCTTTTTGTACATAATTTTCTGTGTTGTTAGTTGGTGCTGGTTTGCTGCCATTGTTAAAATATTGAAAAAATTTTGAAATTTAACACACTAAGGCCTCTTCACTTTCAGAGGCCAAAAGTTGATATATATTTAATGTTATAGTTGTTTGACATAAAATGTGTCTTTGTATTGATAGCGTTAAACTTTTATCTTGTACTAAATTATGTATAAACAATATGCGGGGCATCATGTTGTGAGTCAAAGTTAACTTGAAAGAACTTCTTTACCACTTTTGGCCAGATCTTTTATTGTTCAAAGACAAAGGGGAATTTTGTGTTCAAAGACAGTAATGAGTTCGTTATGTGATTAAGTTACATAAATAAGGTCATAAATAAGTTCATAGTTCTAAAAACATTCTAAAAAACTAGGTCCGAGATCTAATCAGACGAGACTTCTGAAGGTATTGTACATGGAGGATGTGAGCGAGTGAGCACTCTTACCACACAACAATCTTTGAACTATTTTCACTGGTGCTTTGAAAGTAAAAAAAGGCATAAAACAGCTAATTTACACACTAAATGTTCCCTATATGCTTGTGTCTTGGCAACACATTCTCACTCCCGACTCGTCAACATATTGACGCTTTTCCAAAGTTCCCTCTGCATCTTATTTTGACATGTCAGGTGACCCCCTCGCATCAGTCCTTACCGCCCACAACTTTTCCGAGTTGTGCCACCAGGGGTCTTTGGGTCGGGGGTCTGAGGTTGACATGAGGGGTCAGGATTAATGGTTAATTTTAGGTACTAGGGTCAGGGACAGGATGTCTAAAGTGAATAATGGTAATTTTAGGCTTTGGAACGATAGTTTTTGTGCATTTTCTACACTTTCAGAAGTTATGACAACAGATTCCGCCCCATCTCGTCAAAAACTGACGCAAGGGGAGTACCTGACGCATCAAAATCGGACGCAGAGGGAACTTTGGAAAAGCATCAATATGTGACGAATCAGGAGTGAGAATGGGTTGGTCTTGGGGGACTTTAGTCTTTGTGAGTACTGTTGTGTTCAGGAAGATCTTGTGTTGAAAATATCTTGGTGATGACTCCAGAGTTCTACAAAATATGCTTCGTAAATTTTCAGTTCAGGCTGTATCAAATTAAAATGCTTTGCCATCGATTAGTTTTTAAAGTTTTATGGTTTATTGTGTACTTTCTATGTACAGGAGAAATTTAAATGGGGGAAAGAAGCGACGGATGACAAGCAACCCATACATGCAGTTAACTGTGATGACGGCGTGGGAGGAGTTCAAAACGACAACCAAACAACGAGAAAGGTTTAACAATTTTATGAATTGAAATTCTCCGATAGTGTTCCAAACAGAGGCGTCATACACGCCACGACGTCCGGTGGTGATGACGTCACCGTTGTTTACTAGGTGGACGAGAGAAGTATTAGAGGGGGGAAACTCCCTTGTAAAACATGACAGGATGGTGGATAGCAAAAACAAAAAGGCCAACCCACCTCTGAATCCTGGGACATGTTTGTGAATCCAAAGCCATTTGTCAGAGGGCGTGGAGGTACCGACGAGGGGCGAGGCAGAGATCTTAAGTCCGGAGTCCAGAGTGGGGGTTGGAGGCCGTTGGTCAGAGAGCATGGAGGTACCGACGAGGGGCGAGGCAGAGATCTTAAGTCCGGAGTCCAGAGTGGGGGTTCGAGGCCATTGGTCAGAGAGCGAGGAGGTACCGATGAGGGGCGAGGCAAGAGGCAAGAGTCCAAGATCCAGAAACGAGGTCGTGGGAAACAAGGCAGGACGAGGCATTGGAAAATAACGCTGGAGAATCTACTAGGCAAAGCTCATCGAAAATCTGGCGCCGAACAAGGGCAGAGCCTGGGCTTAAATACTGGAATCACAGGTGAGTGAAATGATGATGATTACTAATTGAATAAGTGACGTGACATGGGAGCTGAGACAGGTGGAGCAGAAACGTGAATCATGACAGTTGACAATATCTAAAGTTTTACAAGTCAAGTTATAGTAATGCTTTTGTTGAGGCTTAGCAGTAACTTTGAGAACAATAGGTCAGAGTAGAGGTCAGGAAAACATCTTGTATAATATCCCGGAACAGATTACATCATCAGTGGTCCACAAAAAACACTTCATGAGTGTGTATAGGAGGTGTTGAATTTCAAGCCCATTCTGGGAAAGGCCCATCCNTGCGTCAGTTTGGTTTGCAAGGTCTGATCTGTCGGTTGAAGCTGTACTGTCTGACTCAATTAAAACTCCCTCTTGCTGGCCAAGGATGTCTCTTCTCTTTTTATCTTGATAAGTGGACTTTTTTCAGCCCCTACACTTTAAAATGTGTTTTGTTGTTGGACACCAGCGAAGAAGAAGCCTTGGCCATAATATGGTTGGAGCTCTGATTGTTCTCTCTGAGGAAGGAAGAAACACCATGGAGCTCCAGCCCACACCTACTGTTGTTCCTACAAGAAGTTTGAAACATTTATGAAACTGATTTCAGTTTTGATGGAACCGTTGTGAAGGAAATTCGTGATAAATAAATGTTTGCATTTATGTAATAATATCAAGTTGTTTTCGCTGTGTAATTTAAGTACAACTTACTGTAACAAAATATGTGGTTAGTTGTGAAATACTTCACTATGTTACTGCTTTAGCCGAGATTTTAAAAGTTAATCTTTTGAGGCAATGAGTTTGTATTTATTTTTGAAATAAACTATTTTTCTTTTAGTTACAGGTACTGAAGTAAGTTATGTGCACTACTTTGTGTTTACAACATACTCAAAACAAGTTAAAGTTGTGCAAAGTTGAAATGTCCAACTTGCACAGCCTAAAAATTTTAAAGGGGCAATATCATGTAAAATCAACTGTTTTAAATTTAATTTCATGTTATAATGTTATACTTTCTTAAAAATAACATGCCCAAAGCCTTGCTTTGACTCATTCATGCATGTTTGAGAAATCCTGCAGCGTTTTTAGGAAGCCATGCTGAGGAGCAAAACGACAGGTGGGGACTAGAAACACCTTTTGGGACCAGAAACGCCTCTGGGACGTGTCTCCAAGCTGAGCTTCCTCATCACGGAGCACACCTCTCCACCCCCACCACACACCCCACCCATGACTCCTGCAGGTTCTCAGCAATAACAAAACAAACAATGAGTGAAACTGAAAGTGAAACTTAGTCTGCTGAGCTCTTAACACTCACTCGTGAAGCTCTTTTCAGATTCAAAAAACCTTTGAGGAAATGGATTTTCAGATGCCAAGTAAACTGCATCATAGCGCATGCGTGACCCCCCTCCCCCCCACACTAAAATAGGCGGGACAGAAGCGGAAGGTGGTTCTTAAAGAGACAGAGGCCAATTTTAAGGTGTTTAGAAGAGGAAGTGATGAGAAGATAAGTTTATTTTCTATTTAAACATTAAAAACAGCATTTTAATAACAGCTAAAGGTGACATTGAGACTTTAATATGGTATAGTATTTAAATACAGCATGGACCTGAGTAACCGAACTGAGAAGACCCCTTATGATGGACGTTACCATTGGATCTGGTGTTCCCTCGCCCGGACGCGGGTCACCGGGGCCCCCCTCTGGAGCCAGGCCTGGAGGTGGGGCACGATGGCGAGCGCCTGGTGGCCGGGCTTTCACCCACGGAGCCCGGCCGGGCTCAGCCCGAAGAGGAGACGTGGGTCCCCCTTCCAACGGGCTCACCACCTGTAGGAGGGGCCAAAGGGGATGGGTGCAATGTGAAATGGGCGGCGGCCGAAGGAGGGGACCCTGGCAGTCTGATCCTCAGTTGCAGAAGCTGGCTCTTGGGACGTGGAACGTC
>NW_013955011.1:9208-10492 GCF_001266775.1 Austrofundulus limnaeus
CTATGTCTCTCGGCTGGGCTGGGAACGCCTTGGAGTTCCCCCGGAGGAGCTGGAAGAAGTGGCTGGGGAGAGGGAGGTCTGGGCCTCCCTTCTGAAGCTGCTGCCCCCGTGACCCGACCCCGGATAGGCGGAAGAAAATGGATGGATGGATGGATGGACCTGAGTAACACATAATATTGTCCCTTTAAATGCAAAATGTTTGATTTTTCAGGCAATAAGTTCTCATAATTTTTTTAAGTAAACAACCTATTTTCCTTAAATTGTACTGAATTAAGTCGTGAGCTTCACGGAGGAGCTTTGTACAATAGGCGGAGCTTTGTAGCAGCAAGTGTCCAGGCAGCTCCAGGCTTTCTCAAGCATGCATGAATAAGTCAAAGCAACATTAGGGAGAAAATGATAGTGTATGGGGCTGATATATGATAAGCTTGATTTTGCATAATCCCCACCACAACGCATGCACACTTTAAATGACCTGGGAGTAGGAGTAAAGGGAGGGGATGGCTGCCCATCAAATCTTGATTCTTTAATGTTAAACAGCACATAGTTAATGATGCAGATCTGCCAGCCGTGCACCTCTGAGGCTGAGCCATTTCCAACTTTACTCATGTGTTTAATAACATAATTACTGAGGCATTCAGAGGCTTGGTAAAGCTTTGAGGCTTATTTATCAAATCAGACAAAGCACACAAAAGGAAAAAACAACAGAAGTGGCCGATCCTGTGGGAGGATGAAACAGAAGATTTTAGAAACTAAGCATTCAGACTGGAAGTTTTAGTTTCTGTGTCCGGGGCAGAGACTCATGTTTTATTCTGCTGTTTGCACGAGAGCACAGATCTTAAGAGATTTTTTTGGCAGCTCGCTCTGTGGTTAGCAATAAAGAAATATTTACCAAACATTCAAAATAAGACAAAAGCTACAGTACAGAGACAAAATGACACAGCATTTTTAGCTAAATTTGTTATGACATGAACCACTGGACAGATTTAAAGGAAATTCAAAAAGTTGTTATTTCATCTACAACTGAGGGAGTTTTGGAGTCAAGATGTCTGCAAAAGCTAATGAACTCTGGCAAACATCAAAATAGTTACAAGTAGGTCAAAATTACAGATATTGAGCTAAAGTTTGTTTCAGCAGCATGGAAACAACACGAGTGCCAACATATCTTATAATTCTGGCTTCGTATTGATTTGAGCTATTTTACACACAAACGAACACATAACCTTATTATGACCCCCGCACGTGAAATGTAAGCAGGAGTCATATTGTTTCCGTATGGTTTATTTA
>NW_013955011.1:11492-12756 GCF_001266775.1 Austrofundulus limnaeus
GCACCGATCAACATGAAATTTGGCAGGACTGTAGATGAGACCGACCTACACTGTGCCAGCCAACAGTTTTATGATAGACTCCATATTTAAGGAGGGGGCTCCTTTCAAAGTGGGGGTGTCAGGAAATGCAAAATCGCTTATAACTCAGAAAATGTTCAACATAGAAGCTTCAGATTTCTTTTGTTTAGCTCTGATGAAGCTCTATCCATCAGGCCCACCAATCAGTGTCCCCCACCCCCCGGACCCCCAATTTATCTGAAAAAGGGGGCTCTGGACTTACACAAATGGTTATAGCTCAAAAACTATTAAACATAGGAGCTTTAGATTTCTTTGGTTGTTTAGCTCTGGTGAGGGGCTATCCTTCAGGTCCAATGCACACCCCCCTCCCAAAAAAAGGACCCCCTCCCAAACCACTACAATTTTGGGATGCACCTAGTAGCATGACATTTATTAGGAATAAAGACTTCTGAGTTTCGGTGCATTTGTGAGTGCAGGGGTCATTATGTTACCGTTATGCGGTATCTAGTTGTTCATTCACATTCATTGATAGTTTAAAAAGAGGACATGTAAAAGACCAGAATAACAGTCTCATTATTGGAGCCTGTTAAACAAAGCTTGTTTTCTTATGAAAAGTCAGATGATTTTTCAGGTAAAAAAAAGATTTTGTTGTTCTACTGCTTCAGCTGTAGTACCTTCTCTTCTTTGCTTCTTCTGATTTATAAATCAGCAGTTCTGCAGGTTGCAGTGATGAATTATTGATCAGCTACAGCTTAAAAACCACTGACAAGTGCAGTGATTACCATTAACTATCTAACCACAGCAATAAGTTGTAGAACTGATCAGGGAATAAATCAACCCTTGTTTCCTGCAGCAAGAAAAACAACCTTGAACAGTTTTAATGAGTTTTAAAAGAGACAAACTGTTCAAAGAATTTGAAAAATCTGTTATTACAGCCCATCATTTTACTAACAGATGCTGTCCAACATTTCCATCCATTCATCAGAAGAGTAAAGGTCATATTTATTTGGGTTTTCATTGACTAAACATTTTTTTGCAATGGAATAATCATACAATACTGGTGGATGTATCAATCTAAACATTGGGCCTCATGCAAGTACATGTTCGTATTCTTATCCTAAATTTTTCTTACTTTTGTTCGTACAAAGGGTTCATACAAACATGTCACGTCAGATTCAACAAACTCTTCTATCTTCAGGAAAAGGGTGTAAATGAGCTGCGTAAATTCCACCTGTTCGAATCCAGC
>NW_013955011.1:13756-19163 GCF_001266775.1 Austrofundulus limnaeus
ATTAGAACTGAGAACAACATTAGAACTGAGGACAACATTAGAGCTGAGGACAACATTAGAACTGAGAACAACATTAGAACTGAGGACAACATTAGAGCTGAGGACATTAGAGTTGAGGACAACATTAGAGTTGAGGACAACATTAGAGCTGAGGACAACATTAGAGTTTAGGACAACTTTAGAACTGAAGACATCATTAGAGCTGAGGACAACATTAGAGTTTAGGACAACTTTAGAACTGAAGACAACATTAGAGTTGAGGACAACATTAGAGCTGAGGACAACATTAGAGTTTAGGACAATTTTAGAGCTGAGGACAACATTAGAGCTGAGGACAACATTAGAGCTGAGGAGGGGAATGATATATGTGAGGAAACTTCAAACATAAGGTACGAGTGTATAAAAACGATAGAAAAACATGGAGTGATGACAGAGTTTTCAGTTTTATCTCAGAAATAAATGTTGATTTCCAACTAAATAATTTTTAAATTACATAGTTTTAAATTAGAATGATTGGATATTGAGAGACAATAGTTGTATAAAAACAGTGTCATGATTTGTGTGTTTTGCTTACATCTTGGTAGTTCTTTGAGTTTATTTTTGGATTTATTCTCCTTGTGGTTACTATATTGTCTTTCTGTTGTGAGGTTCTTGTGTTTGGAGTTCTGTTATTTGTGTTCCTATACAATCAGCTTATCTTTGTGACGTTAGCTTTCAGATCTCAGTTTGTTTCTGCTCATCAGTCTGTTGTTTCTGTCACCTCTCACCCATTCTCTGAGCAGTGACCCTCAGACAGCTCCTCAGTGTTGTTCTTACTCATGCTGCTCCTCTCCGTTCCCAATCAGGAATCACTTCAGCTGTCTTCCATGCCTCATCATCCTCACCTTTTATATTCAGTCATACCTGCTCCCTGTTTGTTCTCCTGAAATCACTTGAGTTTGTATACTTAGCAGTGAAAGTGAGAAAATCTCAAATCTTACACTGATGGAAAGCTTGCTCATGCCCCTTGTAAATGGTGCCACATTTGTAAGGATCATGCATTTGCGGGATGAGCTTAGGGCAATAGCTTATTTTGCTGTTTGTACTGACATTTTAGATTTTGGTATATCTCCAGGTGCTGCCAATCACAGGATTTATTGCCAAGAAGCATTGTTACAATAAAGAAATCATCTACTGAACACAAACTTCCTTACTTTCAGTTCTGTTGCCACTTGTTTTAGTAAACATGTTCTAGTTCAATGAAAATTTCCTCGTTTGTCTGCATTGTGAGTCTAAAACCCTCCTACAAACCATGACATACAGGCAATGTCTTCATCCACATGGAAATGCAGAAATTGATAAAAGATGCTACAGGAGTGTTAAGGCTTGGAATTGGCTCTATAACAGTGCCAAGAAAACGCCACTAACTGTAAACATGACAAAAACATGAGGACAGATTCCACAATATATAAACCTTTTATGTGAAGTGATGTTGAAATGAAACTTGTATTTTGTGTCACAATAAACCTGAGCACAGAAATGCAGGACAGTGTTGATAGGGACACTTATCAGTCCAAATAGGTGGACACTTTTTAAGTTTCAATATTCAGCACCACCTTATTTGAGGCAATGTTTTTGTTCATCAGCATTTTCTGTCGACTGTAAAAATAACATAAAATGGTTGTATAGTGGAAAAGCATATGCAGCACAAAGCTGAGCCTTTAATCAGTCATTATATTTAGATTAGATGTGGGAATATGGTGTCATCATTTTAAAAAGGTTGTGTTTAGATGGACTACACAAAAATGCAAGACAAGGTATTTTTCTCACTCTGGAACCTATTTACAAAAAGTACACTTGAGGGGCTCCTAAAACACAGCTTGTGTGTGGGCACAAGGCTGCAGCAATAAAAAAAAAAAACTACATATTCACAAAATGATAAGGTAGAGCTAGAGCCCCAGCTACTACCATACCAAGCATTACCTCAGTGTGTGTAAACCTGACTGAGATATACTACAGTATTTTTAATGGTAACAAGTAACAGTTAGCTGTGCCAACCATTCTGAATTGGATTGACTCAGTTGTGGATCAGTGATGTGCACTTTAAACAAAACATTCCTCACATTTTGTTTGGTACCTATTAGATTTTTCTGTTCTACCAGTCCAGTCTAATCCCTCGTGTTGTTCTTTACTCGTGCTCAGCAAATCAAAAAAGCAAAGTGTCAACAGCTCAACAAACTCTTTAAATAAGGAGAATCTTAACAGCTGTTAATCTCAGCTGCTGCTTTGTGAGTTAGGACTGTTTATGTGAAAAACAACCATGTGCACACCTATGAATTAAAGATGACTTTACTAAACCACAATTCTGCAGCTGAACATCTTTCTAATAAAACAGAAATGTCCTGCTGCTAATCTTTGCAAGCTTGGTGTATTTATTTTCTTTCATTTTCACCAGTCTGATGGATCAACTTGGAGGGGGTGGGGGGGGGGGGTATGGATTATGGCAGTAAAGCTGAGGTCTACTTTAACAATAAGTTTATCAGCTTTTCAAAAATAAATAATAATGTAAAATATATTCTGGACACTGATTTGTTCATCTAGTTTTGTTTATTGTTGTTCCACCCTCCCCTTTCACCCCACTTAGGCCCCTTTGCACACCCTCATCCCGCCATCTTCCTCACTCCCTTCATCCCTTCTTTGTCCCTCCATCCCCTCCCCACATTTCTTCATCCCATCCTCATCCCTTCCTCATCCCTTCATCTCCACATCTCTTTCTTTCACCACCATCCCTACCTCAAACCGCCTCCCAATTCATTCCTTTCCAGGATCCAGCTGGGGGGTCCAAAGCAAGCTCAGGAAAAAGCATCCTTCCTGGAGACCATGCCCCACTCTGAGTCTTTTCCTCAAGCCTGCTTCGATGTACCTCCCCAGATGCCTCGTCATTCAACCCCACTACCCCTAGACCCCTTCCTTCAATAAAATATTTAAACTCACATCATGGCTGTGGAGATTGGTTGTGTGTGTTCTTGAGACTTCCCTTGCAGTCTCGGAGTAGCAGAGGCGGACCTTCCAATTAACTACCTGTTCCAGGCCCTGTTGATGAGTCCAGCTGGTATTTAAGCCTCTGTTCAGGCTTTGCTGAATCATTCAGTCACTTCAGTACAGAGACAGCCTCCTGTGAGTTAACTTCCTGAGAGCTATGAAGTATTTACGTCTGTATTTCTCATCTGTGTTTTCAAGGAAACACAGTGACCTACCTGAGGATTCTGGATCCGTGGACAAATCTCTCTGGCTGCCAACAATCTGGACTCCTCCCTGGTGAAACTCAGTCCTCTGATCTGCCACACTCGCTCCTCCTGAGATAGCTACAATACTCTCAAGTCTCTCTGAACTGTGGAACACTTACCCCTCGGATTACCTCCACCTCCTCCTCTGAGTCTGCCTCCTCGACAATTGCCTGCAAGAGAAAAGACACATTCAAACTCACCACCAATATAATCCAATACTCGGAAACGAATCATCATCCTTTCCCTTCCAGGACATCTAATTCCCATCCCTCCACTGTAAATAAAGCACCTTACCTTTTTTACATTCTATGGCCTGAGTCCTTTTCTTTCTTTGCCTGAATTTATCCATCTCCATTTTCTTCTGCTTATCCGTAATCGGGTTGCGGAGGCAACAGGTCCAGGAGAGAAACCCAGACATCCCTCTCCCTGGCAACACATTCCAGCTCATCTTGGGGGACCCGAGGCATTCCCAGGCCAGAGAGCATATTTAATCCCTCCAGTGAGTCCTGGGTCTTCCCCAGGGCCTCCTCCCAGTGGGACATCCCCAGAACACCTCTAAAGGGAGGAGTCCAGGAGGCATGCTAACCAGATGCCCGAACCACCTCAACTGACTCCTTTCGATGTGGAGAAGCAGTAGCTCTACTCCAAGCTCCCCCCGGATGGCGGAGCTCCTCAACCTATCTCTAAGGCTGAGCCCGGCCACCCTACGAAGGAAGCTCATTTCAGCTGCTTGTATCCGGGATCTTGTTCTTTGGGTCATGATCCATGCCTCATGATCACAGGTGAGGGTTGGAACCAAGACAGACCAGTAAATTGAGAGCTTTGCCTTTTGACTCAGCTCATTCTTTACTATGACTGACTGAAGTAATGCCCTCATTACTGAGGACGAGGCCCCAATCCGTCGATCCATATCTCACTCCATCCTACCAGCACTCATGAACAAGATACCCAGATACTTAAACTCCTCCACTTGAGGCAGAGACTCTCCCTACCCGGAGGGGGCATTCCACCCTTTTTCTGGTCTAGAACCATGGCCTCAGACTTAGAGGAAATGACCTTCATTCCAATCGCATCACACTAGGCTGCGAACTGCCCCAGTGCACGCTGGAGGTCTTGGTCCGAAGGCACCAACAGAACCACATCATCTGCACACAGCAGAGATAAAACCTTGTGGTTCCCAAACCAGACACTCTCCTGTCCACTACTGCACCTTGAGATCCTGTCCATGAACACTACAAACAGGATCGGAGACTAGGGACAGGCCTGGAGTCCAACCTGCACTGAGAACAAGCTCAACTTTGTGCTAAGAACGTGAACACAGATTCTGCGTTGGTTATACAGGAACTGGATCTCTCTTAGTAGCAACCCAGACACCACAAACTCCCACAGCACCCCCCACAGAAGGCCTTGAGGAACTCGGTCATAAGCCTTCTCCAAGTATACACAACACATGTAGACTGGAGAAGAAAACTCCCACGACCCCCTTAACAACTCTGCAAGGGTAAAGATCTGGTCCACTCTTCCACGTCCTGGACGAAAGCCACACTGCTCCTCCTGAATCCGAGGTTCGACAATCGATCGGGGCCTCCCTTCCAACACCCTGGAGTAAAATTTCCTGGGGAGGGCGAGAAGTGTGATCCCACGATAGTTAGAACACACTCTCCAGTCCACTTTTTGAAAAATGGGAACCACCACCCCGGTCTGCCACTCCACAGGAGTTGTCCCGTCCTCTATGCGATGTTGAAGAACAAACTCACATCTTTGCCTGAATTTGAGTACTGTTTTTAGTAACAACATAACAATGGTCCTTGCTAGTGAACATCAGTGGTGGACAAAGTACTCAACTCTAGTACTTGAGTAAAAGTATTGATACTCATGGTCAAATCTACTCAACTACAAGTAAAAGTTACTCCATCAAAAATCTACTCAAGTTAAAGTACTGAAGTACTTACTTTTAAAAATACTTAAATATTCAAAAGTACATGCATTTAAAATTACTCAAGTATTCAAAAGTACAAATTACATTTTCTAATATCAATACGTTGCTGTGTTGTTTTCAGAGTGAGTTTACAGAACCTTGTAGCTCTCAGAAACCACCTGATTTATTGACACGTAGAACTCCTGTCAAAAATGATGGAATC
>NW_013955012.1:0-466 GCF_001266775.1 Austrofundulus limnaeus
TAGCTGATGTTGACTTCCTGTTTCTTTAGCTGATGTTGACTTCCTGTTTCTTTAGCTGATGTTGACTTCCTGTTTCCTGTTCTTCAGCTCCTCACAAGTTCTACATCGGGTTTCGGTACGTGAACCCGCTGACGGAGGAGGCCATCGAGGAGATGGAGAAGGACGGAGTGGAGCGAGCCGTGGCCTTCACTCAGTACCCTCAGTACAGCTGCTCCACCACAGGTCCACAGCTGCAGCATCTTCACTCATCTGATGAGCACATACTGGGCCATCCAACCGTTTATCCATCCAGCTTTCATCCAACCGTTTATCCATCCAGCATTCATTCAACCATCCAACATTCATCCATCTCTTTATCCAACATTCATCCATCTCTTTATCCAACATTCATCCATCCATCCAACATTCATCCATCTGTTTATCCAACATTCATCCATCCATCCAACCATCCAACATTCATCCAACC
>NW_013955012.1:3717-4497 GCF_001266775.1 Austrofundulus limnaeus
GTAGAAGTACACAGCTGCAGTACAGGTACACAGCTGTAGTACAGGTACACAGCTGTAGTACAGGTACACAGCTGTAGTACAGGTACACAGCTGTAGTACAGGTACACAGCTGTAGTACAGGTACACAGCTGTAGTACAGGTACAGTCTCTGATGTTTCGACATTAAACTTCTTGTGGGTCTGAATAAGTTCCTGGTTCTGATCCGGTCTCTCTGATCCCTGCAGGTTGTGAACCGAGGGGACCCGTACCCCCAGGAGGTGGGGGCCACGGTCCAGAGGGTCATGGAGAAGCTGGGCCACTGTAACCCCTTCAGACTGGTGTGGCAGTCCAGAGTGAGTCAGACCTGTAGACCTGTAGACCTGTAGTCCTGTAGACTTGTAGTCCTGTAGTCCTGTAGACCTGTAGTCCTGTAGTCCTGTAGACCTGTAGTCCTGTAGACCTGTAGACCTGTAGTCCTGTAGACTTGTAGTCCTGTAGTCCTGTAGTCCTGTAGACCTGTAGACCTGTAGTCCTATAGTCCTGTAGACCTGTAGACCTGTAGACCTGTAGACCTGTAGTTCTGTAGTTCTGTTGTCCTGTAGTCCTGTTGTCCTGTAGTCCTGTAGTCCTGTAGTCCTGTAGACCTGTAGTCCTGTAGACCTGTAGACCTGTAGACCTGTAGACCTGTAGTTCTGTAGTTCTGTTGTCCTGTAGACCTGTAGACCTGTAGTCCTATAGTCCTGTAGACCTGTAGACCTGTAGACCTGTAGTCCTGTAGTCCTGTAGTCCTGTAGTCCTGTT
>NW_013955012.1:9250-10805 GCF_001266775.1 Austrofundulus limnaeus
ACCTGTAGTCCTGTTGTCCTGTAGACCTGTAGTTCTGTAGTTCTGTCGTCCTGTAGTCCTGTAGTTCTGTAGTCCTGTTGTCCTGTAGACCTGTAGTTCTGTAGTTCTGTCGTCCTGTAGTCCTGTAGTTCTGTAGACCTGTAGTCTTGTAGACCTGTAGTCCTGTAGTTCTGTAGACCTGTAGACCTGTAGTCCTGTAGTCCTGTTGTCCTGTAGACCTGTTGTCCTGTAGTCCTGTAGTCCTGTAGTCCTGTAGTCCTGTAGTTCTGTAGACCTGTAGTCTTGTAGACCTGTAGTTCTGTTGTCCTGTAGTCCTGTAGTCCTGTAGTCCTGTTGTCCTGTAGTCCTGTAGACCTGTAGACCTGTAGTTCTGTAGACCTGTTGTCCTGTAGTCCTGTAGTCCTGTAGACCTGTAGTCTTGTAGACCTGTCGACCTGTAGTCCTGTAGTCCTGTAGTTCTGTAGACCTGTAGTTCTGTAGACCTGTAGACCTGTAGTGCTGTAGACTTGTAGTCCTGTAGACCTGTAGTGCTGTAGACCTGTAGTCCTGTAGACCTGTAGTGCTGTAGACCTGTAGTCCTGTAGACCTGTAGTGCTGTAGACCTGTAGTGCTGTAGACCTGTAGTCCTGTAGACCTGTAGTCCTGTAGACCTGTAGTCCTGTAGTCCTGTAGACCTGCAGTGAGGCTCTGTGTCCAGCAGGTGGAGCCACCTGTTCTCCAGTGGAGCAGCAGCTTCCTGTCTGTTTGTAGCAAAGCTCCTGCAGACCCGTGTCAGAACCTGAGCTCTGGATCTGGACCTGTGTCCTGCAGGTGGGACCCATGGCCTGGCTCGGCCCGCAGACCGACGAGGTCATCAAAGGTCTGTGTGAGCGAGGGAAGAAGAACATCCTGCTGGTCCCCATCGCCTTCACCTCGGACCACATCGAGACCCTCCACGAGCTGGACATCGAGTACGCCCAGGTCCTGGGAGAGGAGGTGAGGAGCCGGACTTCTTTAGTCCTTCTTCGGTTCCGGGTGACTCGCATACAAACACTTCCTGTTTACAAAATAAGACAGGAAGTCATTCCAAGCTGTTCCCAGGAACCAGTAGAGGTGGTTCACCTGGACGCCCTCTGGTCCTGCAGAGGGTCCGAACCAGAACTTCACCAGGTCTCTTGTCTTTCAGTGTGGAGTGGAGAACATCAGGAGAGCCGAGTCTCTGAACGGGAACCCTCTCTTCATGAAGGTAGCTTTTTATCTTTTTAGGTGTCAAACAGGCTCAGGTATGGGGTCAGTTTTGTGCCATAATTTGAATTTGAACGCGTTGGTTTGAAATTAAATTTCACTAAATTTAAACTGAATTTAAAGTTTTGTATCTGAATTAATTTCTTGTGAAACTGTATTTTGGTCTATTAAAACTTTAGTTCGACTACTTTCACTTTCAGTTCCATAATTCAATTTCAGTTCCAAAATACAAATATTTTAGTATGCAACTTTTGTATTGTAGAGATTACCTCCAACATAACTTCTCATATTTAACCTAATTAATATCGATTAATATTAATATAGTTAATAT
>NW_013955012.1:11805-19490 GCF_001266775.1 Austrofundulus limnaeus
TAGTAGTAGTAGTAGTAGTAGTAGTAGTAGTAGTAGTAGTAGTAGTAGTAGTAGTAGTAGTAGTATTTACATTGTTTGCTCTCCACTCATTGATGACTTCAATACTTGTGTTAAGATACCCATGAAGGTCCAAAGTTTTTTTTTTTTTTTGCAAAAAACACACAAACAAAAAGAAACGAAATGAAATGAAACGACTTCGTTACCAAATCCAACAAAAATCATAAAATCTGTCCAGAAAAGCTCCATTCAGACCAGATGAATCATGAAAACAAATCAAGTTTTTATGTTGATTTAATTCTTTAAATCAAACCTGAACAAAATCTAAAGATTTATTTTCTAAATAAAAAATCTCATTTCCTTTTGTTTTTTAAACAAAATCAACAGTGGTGGGCACAGTTCCCCTAAAGCACTAATAGGGGACCTAACGTCCTGGTTAGTGCTTTAGGGCTTTTGCTAAATTTAAAGTTTATTAGTGGATTAGCACTTGTTAAATTTAAAAGCACAAACTGATGTCTATAAGTGTTACTGATCAACATTATTGTTCACAGTTGAGGGTGAAAGTTGTCACACATTTTGTTCATATGTGTGTCGCTTATCTACAAGTTCATGTGTTAAACTCAAGGCCCGTGGGCCAAATGTGGCCTGCAGGTGACTCCCATTTGGCCCAGTAAGGGAACTAGGTGACAACATCCTGCACACAGTAAATATTGTCTCATGTTGGCTGAAGAATGTGTGAACTGGATTATATTAGTGCTTTAGAATTAGGGGACCTGAATATTTTAGTTAGTGGAACTAATAATTAGGTTAGTGCTGCTCACCACTGGAAATCACTTATAAATAAAGTTTTTTTAAGTCAGTCAATCAGCACAGTTTTAATCACAACAGGAGCTTTTATTTTGAAATGTTTGTTGGGAGCTGACGGACGTCTCTGTCCCCTGCCCCCTGTCCAGGCGCTGGCGGACCTGGTCCAGTCCCACCTGAAGTCCAACGAGCCGTGCTCCCGGCAGCTGACCCTGCGCTGCCCGCTCTGCACCAACCCCACCTGTGAGGAGACCAAGTCCTTCTTCACCAACCAGAAGCTCTGAGTCCCACAGAGACCTGGTGTTTTTTAAAGACCTGCTGGAGACTGAAGGCCTTTGGGACCTGACAGGATCCACAGACCGGACCCAACAGATGCTTCACTGCTCCTGAAACTTTTCCACATTTTCTCTGATTCTGTTCTCCGGCTCCTTCGAGACGCTTCTTCTTCTCTGGTTGGTGACAAACGGCGTCCTCAGGGGGTCCAGACCGGCCCTCGGCTTCTTTTCATCTGCTGGTTCTTCTTCTGCTGATGATTTAACCCCTCGTCTGACCCCCCTACCCCCATTACACTAAAGTCTCGCCACGAAAAACATCATGTTCTGGAGTCTAAACTATTTATTTAACTCTTTCTGTTGTAAACATCTGAACTTTAAATGTGAAGAGAAGCTTTAGCTAAAGCTGGACGCTAGCTTAGAGGGTTTGGCTAAGGCTTCATGCTAACTAAGATGGTTTAGCTAAGGCTGGGTGCTAGCTGAGCAGGTTAGCTAAGGCTAGATGCTAGCTGAGAAGGTTTAGCTAAGGCTAGATGCTAGCTGAGAAGGTTTAGCTAAGGCTAGATGCTAGCTGAGAAAGTTTAGCTAAGGCTGGATGCTAGCAGAAAAGGTTTAGCTTACGCTAGGTGCTAGCTGAAAAGGTTCAGCTTACGCTAGGTGCTAGCTGAAAAGGTTTAGCTTCATTTGATTTGATTTAAAATATTGTTAAAATATTGTTGATTCTCCGTCTGTCAGATATTTTCAGAATTATTTATAAAAAAATGTTGGCAGGAAGTGGATGTATTTAATTTTTTTTAATYTTTTTGATTTGTTACGATACAAAAATGTGCCTTTTTACACAGGACGAACAGAAACACTGGATTTGTGCTTTACGTTAAAAAAAACGTTAACAAAAAATAAATCTTCTGGGACCTGGGCCGTAAATCAGCTGTAACTTTTAAATTCAGGAAAAAAAGGTTTGCAATGGCGAGATGAGTGAAAGGATTTAGCTAAGGCTGCAAGCTAACCAAAAGGGTTTTAGCTAAGGCTACGTGCTAACCAAAACATTTAGCTAAAGCTGCACGCTAACCAAAAATGGTTTAGCTAAGGCTGCACGCTAACTAGCTAACAAGTTGTAGGATTCTTGCTAACAGGAACTGTTTAGCTAAAACAGCAGGCTAAGTGACGATGTTTAGCTTGGGGAAATGGCTTAAATTAGGTAGKTGATTGGCTAACTAGCAAGTAGCATTGTTCTATGTTGTATCTTTTATAGACATCAGTTAGTAGCTACTTATTTTATTTATATATGAAGCTCACAGTGTTTCTAAGCTAAATGCTTTCAGTAAGCTAATCTGTAACCTTTGTGATTAACTTAAACAAAAGTCTGTGAAGCTGAAATGATTTGATATGATGATGTTTGCTAAAAGGCCTTTTTCTTGGGAAGGTGTCAGAATATTCAACTTTGGCTTAAGTGATTGCTAATGGGTGCTAGTTAGCATGTTAGCATGGTTTGGATGTTTAAATACCACTTCGACTTTTTATTGACTCAGGCTTTAGTTTTAGAAAACAGTGACATGTTTCAGCCACTAAATGTCGTTTACTTTATAAATCATATTTTATTTTTTATTTTTTTCCATAAAACTTCCAGGATGTGAGGCGTTCGGGGTAAAGTTTCACTTCTCAGTGCTCTTCCAGAGGGTTTAAAGGGATGCTTTGAAACTAGTTTAGGTTTGAGTCAGATTGTACAGAACTGGACTAACGTCTTCAGTCACCTTCATTTTTTTATACGTCATGAAGAAAATCTAGATTCTGTGTTGAGTTGAATAAATAACAGGTTCATCCTGTGAGTTTAGCTGCCTTACAGCCTGAATTTTTATTCAAGAACACACATTTTTTGAGAAACTGGCACTTTGGAAACCAAACAAATACATGAAGTGTAGCTCAAAACGTTAGCGCTGAATGTTTAATGTGAATAACCCATTGTGTTAGTAAAATAATGGGGGCCTTTTCCTTCATTCAGCAGATCTTAACATTAAAATTAAAATGCCTCCAGATCAAATTAGTTCTCTTTAAAAACATTTTATTATTTGTAGAAAGGGTTCAAGTCGCAACAAAAGATGTATTAATCTTTAATAATAAATGTTTCCTCATTTATTATCTTTTTTTTTTTTTTGTTAAAATGTTGAGTTCGAGTCCAACAACAGTGTAACTTACAGTTTCATTGTGTTTTCTGATTTATTTTGTGAGTTTGTTTCAGGTCATAAACATGATTTCTGGAGTTGATTCTTGTACCTCAGCACCATTTAAATAACTGAAAACTTAACAGGTGTTTGTTTTTTAACTGGTGAAAATATCTGTAGGCTTGGGGTCAAAAACTGCAGTAACATGTGATGATAAGTCTTCCTTTGAAATAAAATCTCTTAAAAACACTTTCACGTAACCGTCTTTGTGGGTTTTTTTATATAAAGTTAATACACGCCACGCACTTTTTGATCATAGTTAACGGCTTAGTTTAACTAAAGTGGCTAGCTTAGTGAAAATAGTCAAGCTAATGCTGTCAAATAATCAAAAACAATCGAATTAAGCCGACGAGCTGACTGAAAAAGGTTTAGTTTTAGCAATTAGTGCTAAAGTGGCTAGCTAATGTAAATGTGTCAAGCTGCAGCTATGAGCTCATCAAACAAGTGTAGTTAAAGCAGCAAACTAATTGAAAAAGGTTTAGATTACAGCAGTGAGCGCTAAAGTGACTGGCTAATGTAAACAGCTGAAGCTAAAGCTGTGAGGTAATCACCAAAAGTCTAGTTAAAATGCTGAGCTACTTTCAAAGCATTTAACTACTAGTGAGTGCTAAAGTGGCTAGCTAAATGAAAAGTTAATGCTCTGAACCTGTTCCCCCATGTTTGTCTTGTATGTCTTCTTGAATGGGTGTGTCTTAACTGGCCCCTCCCCCTTCCCTGAATCTACAGCACCTTGTGAATATATTTCTGTGAAAGGCGCAAATAAAACTTTATAAAGTTGTGGTGGTGGTGGTATTATACATGAGTTATTGATGAGTAGATTTTWTATGCGTTTTAAGCTTAAAAAATGATTGTATTATACATGAATAAATACGGTAGTTAATGTGGGATTTGATAAAAAAAAGTTAGCTATAGGAGTGAGCGCTAGCATGACTAGCTAAATATAAGTCTTGCTAAAGTTGTAAGCTAATGTCAATTATATTTTTATTTTTTTTACTATTCCAGTTTTTTTGGTATTTTTTCAAATCTATTTTATTTAAATGTTCAGGAAGGTTTGTTTTTTGATCTTTTGTTCTTTTATCTTTAGCTGGTTTCCGTCCTGCCATCCCATAATATTCCTCTCCCTCACATTTTCTCCTCACTATCTTTTCCAATCTTCTGTCCTCTTTTTTTCCACCTGCTCATCTCTCTCCGTCTTTGCTCCCATTTTTCCTGTTTTCTCTCTAATCTTCTTCTCATCCTCCTCTTCCTCCCTCCATCTTTTTTCCCAGCAGTCCCCCGCGGTGTTGCAATCACCTTTGCTGCTGTTGATTAAGCTGAGAGAGATTGGCTGTCCACGACCCAATAACCCCTGAGGGCGGCCCCCTCCCCCTCCATCCCTCCTCCTCCTCCTCCTCCTTGTCTGAGCCAGCAACAATCTTTCATTTCATTTTTGGTCTTTTTCTCCTCTCCCTCATATCTCTTCATCTAATGTTCTTTTTCTCCCAGATTTTCTATCTTCTCTCCACCCATCCATCTCCTCCTGGTTCTGGATGATTTCATCTCTTCCTCCAATTAATTCAGCTCCTCTCCTCCCTTTGTTTGTTCCTCAATTATTCCTCTCCTCTTTTGTCCTTGTTTCCTCAGATATTCTAGCTGCCTAATCTCTCCATTTTCATTTTTAGCTTTCCTACCATCCTTTTTTTTTTTGCTCCTTCATCTTTTTATTTTCTCTCTTTTCTTTTGACCTTCGGCTTTCTATTTTTTTCACACTTTTGGCCGTTTTCATGTATATTTTTCTGAAAAACACCTAAAACTGCAATATTTTTCATAGTTTCACTGGTATTTTTCTTTTTACTGAGTTATTTACATAAAAAGTGACTAATTTTATTTATATTGTTAAAAAATGTATTTTTTGTGAAGAAATCAATTTATGAACCTACAGTATTTACATTTTATTTGCTCCAGTCCTCAACAAACACATTTCTTTGGTCCATGTTAGCTTTCTGTGGTCCAGAAGTGTTTTCTGTGGTCCAAATTTAATGGTCCAGGTGTGGTTTCTATAGTACAGCTTTTATAGTGCAGGTGTGGTTTCTATGGTGCAAGTGTGTTATTTATTATCCAGGTGTAGTTTCTATACTTCAGGTGTATTTTTATAGACTATGTAATTTTTAAGGTCTACGGTTTCTATAGTCCAGTTTCTATGGTCCAGATGTGGTACCTACAGTACAGTTTCTATGGTCCAGATGTGGTTTCTATGGTCTAGATGTGGTACCTACAGTACAGTTTCTATGGTCCAGGTTTAGTTTCTATGGTCCAGATGTGGTTTCTATGGTCTAGATGTGGTACCTACAGTACAGTTTCTATGGTCCAGGTTTAGTTTCTGTGGTCCAGGTGTGGTTTCTTTAGTCAAGATGAGTTTGTATTGGAAGGACAAAGAAAAACATGTTAATCAGTAGATCATGTACGGGGCAGCAGAACTAAGGGATAGCTCTGGAAACCAACCCTAACTATAGGATTTATGAAAAAGGAAAGTCTTCAGTCTAATCTTAAAAGTAGACAGAGTGTCAGCCTCACGGACAGAAACTGGAAGTTGGTTCCACAAGAGAGGAGCTTGATAACTGAAAGCTCTGCCTCCCATTCTACTTTTAGAAACTCCAGGAACCACAAGTAAACCTGCAGTCTGACAGTGAAGTGCTCTGTTAGGAAAGTATGGAACAATAAGATGTTTAATATATGATGGAGCTTGGTTGCATTTTTTGAGCCCAAGTACACAAAAAATAAAAACATATATATATATGTGTGTGTGTGTGTATAAAGATGAGTATGCTTGTTAGTTTGGTCAGAGCCTTCAAATTAGTTTTAGTTAGAAATGTCATTTCACAACAACAAACTTTGGGTTCTTGATTTGGGAACTGGACTCTTCAACAACAGAAATTAAGATGTTTTTCCGATATGATTAGAAAAGTGTTTGTGGATTCTGCTGAAGTTATCAGAGCAACGTTAAAGTGGGTAAAACGTTCCTTTGGGTGTTTTAAAAAAAAAACCAATTGTCAGTTAATTATCCGAGGGGAACCTTGGTGACCCGGATGGATGCTAATACAGGTGGAGAACAAACCGGGGCTGAGACCGGTCCTGCCGGGGTCACGTCTGTACCACGAGTCGATCACAATCGGCCTCATCTGAAGCGTGACTGATGACGTGTTAGAAGTCCAGAGAAGCGCCGTGTCCTCATCCCCGTCCAACGTCCAAACTGCTCTTCTTTTATTTTGAAATTGTTATTCTGTGTCCGCGGCCGGCAGCTCGGGGTGGTGATGGGGGTGCTCGGGGATGAAAAGTGTGTGTGTGTGTGTGTGTGTGTTTTGGTAACTGCAGGCTGCTGGTAATTGAAAAGCCAGGATGCCGGCACTGCAACCCTGTGACCTCCTGCAGAGAGAACAACCATTGATTTCTACAAAGAAAGAGACGGAGCCACAGAGCAGGTAAGAGAGAGGATATTACAGGTAGAACAACGGAGAACAAGTGACGACTGACTGAAATATTCAGCTTATTCAGGTCAACTCAGTGGGTCTTAACAACTTGCTCTCAGACTGCAGGTTTACTTGTGGTTCCTCGAGTTTCTAAAAGCAGAACAGGAGGCAGAGCTTTCAGTGTGTGACCAATGAACAGTCCAGTAGAATTGGTTTCTAAATGATTTAGTTTGCAAGAAGCTGACACAGATGTGACATCATGAAAACATCAACGTCGTATTTTATAAGAAATGTTTTCAAATCAATGCTGAGACAACGTAAGAAAGGCCGACACTTTTCCATGGTTTCCCACGTCGGCTTCCTCCTATCAGACATCTGACCCGCAGGTAATAACAGAAAGACGATGTCATCAGATTAACAACTGGAGGGCTGGGGCTGCCGTTTCCCTGGCAACGGGGGCAGACAGGCGAAGAGGAGCGGGAGGATGGGATGGAGTGATTTAAAAGTGGAGTTGGTGGGCCTGAAAGGGTTAAATGGGAGAAGAGACACGTCTGTGTGGTGCTGTCAGAAATATGATTGGTTTTGTTTTTTGTTTTGTTCACAAATAACCTCGTTTTTAATTCACCTGAACATCCATAAAATATTGTCTGATCCAGTAGTCAGGTCTGGGTGGTCCCTCCTTTCTGAGCGCCTGAAACTAACCAGCTAACCTAAACTCTAAACTAACCATTAACATAAACTAACCAACTAACATAAACTAACCAACTAAACTAAACCGTGAAACTAACCAGCTAACCTAAACTCTAAACTAACCAGCTAACATAAACTCTAAACTAACCAGCTAACCTAAACTCTAAACTAACCAGCTAACCTAAACTCTAAACTAACCAGCTAACCTAAACTCTAAACTAACCAGCTAACCTAAACTCTAAACTAACCAGCTAACC
>NW_013955012.1:20490-22166 GCF_001266775.1 Austrofundulus limnaeus
AGATAAATATTTAAAAACATTAATTGTTTACGTCTCTTTGTTAATGTTGTACAATAAAACCACTTTTTTGTGTTTTTCCAACGCGAACAATACCGGATATAGCCAGCTTCCGGTGGGGAATTTCAAAATAAAACCTTTAATCTACCAGGTTTCCAAACCGCGCTCAGATGTTTCGTGCCACAGCTCGAAAGGAAAACTATCCAAGAACGTTTTTACCTTCCCATGTGTGACAACAAAAAGCCAAAGATTAAAATAACACACACAGTTTGTCCACTTCCGGTTCAACGACTGGCTAGCAACGGCTAACAGTTAGCCGTTAGCTGCTCCGCGGCTAAAACAGTTGATTGACTGGAAAATCCATCGAGTTTAGGACACGAGCTGCTCTCCTGCTTCTTACTGAATCTGAACTATGAGTTTAGAAGAGCAGGAGAACGAACAAGAACCCCGGAGAACCGGGTTTACCTGCGCGAGCATCAGTCTCCTCAGGCAGGTGCAGGAAACCAACTTCCGGGTTGACGTCAGGATCTCTGCGAGCGCTGAGTGGTGGATTCCTGATGACGTAGATCCCGAGGTTTTAGCTTTGGATAAATGTTTGCACTGAGCAACAAAATTCTGTTTTTTTTTTCTATATTTATTTCTATTCTATTTTTAAATATCATTTATTTAAATTATATATATACAATTTAAATATTATTTTACTTCTATATTTAACCCAAACGACAGATGTCCTTAGATATTAATAAATCAAACTTTTCTGACCTCATCCCAAACGTTTTAAAGAAAACTGATTCAGTAATTTATTACAACACTAGATGATTCTCCATTTGACATGATCTGACCCAAACATGGAAAAGTTTTCAGWCTGAGCCGTTTCCTCTGATGTGTGGTGAATAAATAAAGTGAAACGTTAATAAAAACAACCGTAGCACATGTTTTATCAACATCAGAACAATCAGGCACCAGACAGGAAGTAAAATGTTGAGAAGCTGTTTTTATTCAAACTGTTCCTCCGCTGACTCCCTGCAGCTCCATGTGGCTGAAGAGTTTATAAAGTTCGTTCTCACTAAATGACAATCATAGACAGCCAGCAGAAGGACAAATAAAAGTTCTTATAAAGTTACACTGTTGTTTTTAGACCGTCCAGTTCCTGTTTGTTTCTGATGAAACCACACTGAGCCGCAGGAAGTGGCGCCTCGCGTTCAGACACAGCTCCTGGGTCAGGTGACTTCCCTCTACACGTAAAGGTGAAAAAGGTCAGACGCTGCTCCTCTTCCTCCTCCTGACCTGAAACATCCAACAAAGAAAAGCTCAGGAGCTGCTCAGTCCAACAGCTGAGGACTGAAYCTGGTTTTAGATGATCAGTAATGTGCGCTGAGGACCGTAGCTTCCTGTGGCTACGCTAACAGCTGAGCAGCAGCTCAGCAGGGATGTGTTTATGTAAATATGTTATAATGTTTAAAGATGAATCAGCTGTAAACACGTCTCTGTTTTCAGGTAATTAAAGGTGAAGTCGTCCACATCAGGAGGCTTTGTCAGTAAAATAATTCAACTCTTAATTTAAAAGGATCCATGATTAGTTGTAACATTACTTTATTTAATAAACATTTATTTTAACTGTAAAAATACTGTAGGATGTTTAGTTTTGTAAATTTCTTAAAATATATTTCAACACGGAC
>NW_013955012.1:22365-23011 GCF_001266775.1 Austrofundulus limnaeus
CTAAACCTAACCAAGTATTTGTGATGTCTAAACTTAACCAAGTACTTGTGAGGTCTAAACTTAACTAAGTTTTTGGGATGTATAAACCTAACCAAGTATTTGTGATGTCTAAACTTAACCAAGTATTTGTGATGTATAAACCTAACCAAGTATTTGTGACGTCTAAACCAAACCAAGTATTTGTGAAGTCTAAACTTAACCAAGTATTTGTGATGTATAAACATAACCAAGTATTTGTGATGTATAAACTTAACCAAGTATTTGGGATGTATAAACCTAACTAAGTATTTGTGATGTCTAAACTTAACCAAGTATTTGTGAGGTCTAAACTTAACTAAGTTTTTGGGATGTCTAAACCTAACCAAGTATTTGTGATGTCTAAACCTAACCAAGTATTTGTGACGTCTAAACCAAACCAAGTATTTGTCGTATAAACCTTACCAAGTATTTGTGATGTCTAAACTTAACCAAGTTTTTGGGATGTATAAACCTAACTAAGTATTTGTGATGTCTAAACTTAACCAAGTTTTTGGGATGTATAAACCTAACTAAGTATTTGTGAGGTTTAAACTTAACTAAGTATTTGTGATGTCTAAACTTAACCAAGTATTTGTGAAGTCTAAACCTAACTAAGTATTTGTGAGGA
>NW_013955012.1:24011-24350 GCF_001266775.1 Austrofundulus limnaeus
GCATTTGGCCCGCAGCCATGGATAGATTTTCATTTTGGCCCCCTCGGGGAAAATGTTTGGGCACCCCGGTTTGGACGAAGTGATCCATGAACCTCTTCTGTTTATCAGGTATTTTCTGAAGATAAGAGTTTGTTAGTGTTAAGTATTATTAATGTACTCTGTAATATTTGTGTGGTTTGGATTGTTTTGTTTCAGATTCTGAATAAACTGGACTGTTAGAGATGATTAGTCTAATCACTAACAGGTGGGTAAAAGGTTAAAACACTAGGCCTGTGTATTGGCAAGAATTTGGCGATACGATACATATCATGACAGAGGGGTCACGATACGATATATCCC
>NW_013955013.1:0-446 GCF_001266775.1 Austrofundulus limnaeus
TTCTAACCATCTCCAGTATAAGTATGTGAAATGCATTTAAGGCTCAATGGAAATATATTTCCTTCAAATCCATAGATTTATGGTGTTGAAGAAATGTGGAAAGTTTCTAACTTAGAATCACATAAAATAAAAATTTCTGTGAAAATATTTTTAACTCTCTCTACAGATGCCGAATTGTTTTGTAAACTGGATTTAAGATCTTTGTTATTTACTGATAAACTTCTTACTTCCTCACAATGGTCTGTGTGATGCCTGTGGCATTGAATTAGAGACCTCTGAGATACCACTGAGTATTTATAACCATGTGTCCTTCATCCGAGGGACGCTAAGTTTGAATAAAGCTCAGTGTCTTTTTGGGGAGAACAATAGTCATATGGGTTCCTTATCCATGCCCACTTACTTACTATAACCATTCATACCTCATGACTAAGAAATCCCACACAAAC
>NW_013955013.1:2431-5527 GCF_001266775.1 Austrofundulus limnaeus
GTTAAATTTTATTTCTAATGTATGTTTAGAATACAAATAGCCTAACAAATATGAAAAACATTTAATTTAGAAAGACACATCATCAGTATTCATTTCTTAAGCCTACCTCTTTTTCAAAAACTTTTTTTTAGAGATACAGTATATTTTATCACAAGATTTGGTACACGGACCATGACATGATCTAAGCCTTTATCTTTGGGGTGCTATTTGTACAGAAATTTGTGCATAAAAAGACATATATGTCAACCTCTTGGATGTTTACCTGTATAAAGAGCCTCAAAAATCCATAAATTTTGCAAAAAGTTCGTACAACTCGCATCCGTGATGGGGGTGGGGGTAGTAGGTGGCTGCGGACATGAAAGCGCCCACTGCGAGGCAGGAGAGCGGAAAAAGTTCAAAACTTATTTCTAGCAGCGGAACAGGTTGGAAGATAGCTGTTTGATGTTATTTATTGTTTTTTTTATCATCCTACAGCCTCTGACATGTTAGANTCTTGGAGGAGAGATGAAACATTTCACTAAAGAAGAACCAATCCAGAGGACCTACTTATTTTTTCTTTTTGAACATTTCAGGCAAAGTTCACTGGTCCAAACACTGTAGTGAAACAGCTGTCGGAACAGAAATATCTGATTGCTACACCGGGTCATTGCAAACAACAGTTGTTTCATGTCTGTTTGTTAAAACCATATCATGTTCATKWYTTGGAAGATTCTTCAGAGGTGGCACATCCAGTTTGTGTTGGTAACACAGTGCCATCTGTGTGACCTCTCTTGCTGCCAGCAACATCCAGTGCAACACTTCCTCCCAGTCAGCCTTCATCTGAACACAGTAGGAACGCAACAAGGACTTCAAAGTCTGATGGAAACGTTCCAGTGCTCCTTGGCTTTGTGCATGATATGCTGTGGATACATTGTGTTTAATATGCAACTGCTCTAAAACCTGAGCAAACATATGGGAGGAGAAGTTTGACCCTTGATCACTTTGAATAATTTTTGGTATCCCAAAAATTGAAATAAACTCAAGACAGTGCCCGTCCTACTGACTTAGTTGTAAGGTTGTGCATTGTATATGCTGCTGGATACCTTGTATTTCGACACATTACAGTCAATAAATACATTGCCCCTGAACGTGAAGGAGGAAGAGGACCCACACAGTCAACAATCAAGTCCTCAAACAGTTCACCAACAGCTGGAATAGGATACAGTGGTGCCACCTTCCTTGTCTGGTTGAGCTTACCTGTTAAATGACAAGTATGACATGTTCTAATGTAAGCAGCAACATCAGTTTTCATTCCAGGCCAAAAGAACTGTCTCAAAAGATGATCATATGTCTTCCTGACTCCCATATGTCCAGATTCATCATGAGACATGCGCAAAATAGAGTTGCGCAACTTTGAAGGGACCACAACTTGATAAACTGGATCTCCTATGAGTATCTCACTGCATCCAACCCACTTCCTTAACAATATCCCATTCTGTGCAAAACACCCATGCATCTTATTTTTCACTTCTTCCAGAGGTACCGCAGAATGAAACAACTCTTGCAGTGTAGAATCAGAGTTCTGCTCCTTCACCATGTCACTCTGCGAAACAGACAAAGGAATTTTAGACAGTGAAAACACTGACGGGTTATCAATAGAATCAGAGCTTTCCTGATCAAAGTCCAAAGAAGTGGCTACATCCATGGCACGTGTCACTGCATAAGCCTGAAACACATCAGGATTGTTTTTTTCCCCCATTCTCATCAGGTTTACTACTAACCAAAGGCACTGAGGTCAGTATAGGCACCTCAGATTGATCAGGCCAAACTTTCCCCCAGCTACACCATTTCCCAAGGTTACTGTAACAGCATCAACAGGTAAAGCAGAACGCWCCCCCATCAACACTTCTCCATCAAACATCTCTGAATAGAACATCAGTTTATGCAATGGAACATGAAAAACAGACATGTCCAACACTGGTATAGATAATCCTGAGTCAGTCTCTTCAGAAAAAGGTAAAACGGATGAGAGAATAAATGAATCATATGCTCCTGTATAACGTAATATTGTGACAGGTACATTAGCTTTACTCCCCACTAACGAGACATATCCTTTCATCAGAAATGTTGTGTATGAACTCAAATAGTTTTTCAGTAGTAGAGAGATCAACACCTGACATATTTGAAGCCTTCAAAGTAGGAGCTGGTGCAGCAAATGCAGCTGGTTTCACCTGTGAGTCAGTTGTCTTTTTGGATTTCAACACCCAACAATTCTTCTTCCAGTGACCCTTTCTATGACAGAAATTACAGGTGTCTTCCAACTCATGCGCACCACCATGAACTCCAAGATCAGACTAAGAACCAACAGGTCGTCAACTAAAAACTGCAGGCTTTTTTTGTAACAGACAAATCTTGTGTAGCACCAGCAGCATACAAGTCTGCACTAACCTAGTCTAACTAACTCGACCCTATCTTCAGAGGCCAGGGATGGTGGGTATTTATGCACTATGTACCAGTAGTGTGACAAGGTGACCAGTAAGCTGGCAACCTATCAGAACTATGGCTGTGCTCCTGAGACAACTGCTCCAACCATTTGACCTCACAGTAACACTKTCCAGCTCACGAATCCTAAAGTAGGAAACGTGCAACAGAGGAGTTAGTTTAAATTAACTAAAAATGTTGGTTATTGTTCACAGATTTACAGCAGTCAACACTTACCTAACATGGCATTTCTAAACAGAACTAACACAAAATATACAAAACTAAATAAATTCTACTTGCAAGCTTCCCTGAAGAACTTAAACTAACCTTTTTGACATCCTCTCTGCTAATAAAAAAGATGCAAAACAAAAATAATCTATAAACATTACAAATGTTTGTTCTTAAGAAACTCACCATCAAAGTGAACTCCCATTGGACGAGCCCCCAAAACCATAGCAAATAAAAGGGGAAGCAAGCGTAACTTAAAATAATTTATTAATAACTAAATCAAAAGAAAAACCCTAAAGGGGAAGAATGGGGAGAGACTCCCTCCAGGTGAAGGCAGCTCTCAAGTAAACTCTACTGGAGACTCTGGCCAGATGCCTCCCATCTCCAATCAGCTCCAGAAACACACAC
>NW_013955013.1:6527-11827 GCF_001266775.1 Austrofundulus limnaeus
ATGTTAGATGTAAATGCTAAATGTAAATGCTAAATGTTGAAACTAAATATTTATCTAATATACAAGTTTTCTATGCCTACAACAGTAAGTACCAAAATAAAAGCTCAACTGCATTTATTGAATAAATTATGTTTAAAAGGGAAGTTGTTGTGTGAATCAATACATTATTGTGACAGTATATATGTAGACAAACCTATTTATAAAAACATGTTAAGAGACACATTATCAGATGTGTATTATGAGTTTTAATGTCATTTGGTGCAGTTTTACAAGTCCCTTCCTCCTCACCTGTGCGCTCCACCAGTTGTCTTGTGGTAACCATAGATTAAATAAAAAGGCTAAATAATTRGTCCCCACTGTTGGCCAATGGAGACCTACATCTTCACAAAGCAGCCATCTTGGTACAGGGGGCACGCCCACTCTTAACAAGAATGTGTATGGTGCATTTACTATTAAGATAACCATAACTTGCTCAATTTACATTAGATTTTCAATTGGATTGTTTTGTTGTAAATGTGAGACATGTTGTTATAATTTGGCAAACTTATAATGGACACATAAAAATAAAGTTTTGCAGATATGTAAAGTAATAACAATGTATTCACAGAAGAGATTTAGATTACATTTACATGTATTTACAAATAAAGAAATATAAAGCAAAATTAAACATAAGTTTTTAAAAACCAGTACTAGCAGTGGTAATTACTATGAAAGAACCCATTTATTTCCATTTTTCCCTAGACATGCAAATAATCGCCTATCCTTTTACATAATAAAAGTAGTGCAAGGYAGGCCTGAAGGCAACAAAACATGCATGTTTTAAACTGGTGGAAGAAACCGTGAACCTGCACAAACACAAGGAGAACATGCAAACTTCACAAAGAAAGACCTTAGGGCCAAACCAGGGAACACTTTGAAATATTAGGAAATCAATCAATTAATCAAACTTTATTGATATAGCACTTTTCTGCAGTGACTACTGGACCAAGGTGTTTCCCATTAGTTCAGTAATAAAAATAAAGAACAAAAGGCCAATAATATTGATAGAAAAAATGATAATAACAGTGTGCTAAAAGCAGTTCTAAATAAACGTGTCTTTAGCTTAGCTTTGAACAAAAATAGGTCAATGTAAACATAAAAACTCTGACTAGGAAGGCGTTTAGGTTTTATTTGCAGAATTTTTTTCCAGCCAAATGAAGACTTGCCATACCTCGCTGACAACAGGATATACCATTTTACCATTCTGCTAAGCCACAGGCATACTTTGCATTATAGCTGTGTGAGTATGGTTCTTTATTTGTTTGARCTTTCTGTAATTTCTTCTTCAGAAAAACGTCAACTCTAGACAAACTCCAAATGCTTCTACTGCCCCTAGCATGACTGACACCACATGCTCTTTCTATCCACTATTCACAAAAGAGGCTCCTGAGGTAGATCTTKTARGASACTTAGTCACTTGGCCTGAAACTCCACCTGTAACATCTAATCTTTCCCTGGAGAGTACCAGCGATCCGGCTCATAGCTCCTTCACCATTCTTCCAGGGAAGGCAGCAGGATCATGGCACGTCGGGGATGAACTAGAAATTTTGATAAATATTTGTGACTTTCATGGTCAGCCCAAGAAAACTGGAGGAGATTTCATACTCGCCCGACTGTACAACCCTACACTGTTGGCAGGAGTGACAGGGCAAGTACTGGATCATCGCAATGGATCTTACTCTGCTGTGTTCTCTTTACTCTGGGAAGGAAGTGCAAAAGTTCAGGTAAAGCTGCTCAGGGACTCTATAAAAAGGAGTTGCTAGACTTTACTTGTATTAGAGGTGCAAAATCAAGTGATAAATGTTTACCTCTGGTCCAACAGGTGACTCTCATTCACCCCAGCGAGGCTGTCACCGTGTTGCAAAAACAGACTGAGCAGCCTGACAGAGTTGATTTCTGCAGCCTCTTCCGCTCAGGCTRGGTCACTGAAACTGTTAACTGTAACGTGTGCCTCAAGACAGCCCAGKAAAATCTGTGCAACTACACCAACCACTACACAGGTGACCAGTGGTTTTGCTACAAGCCAAAGAAATTAGGCTGTGATGTCAGGGCTACCCACTTCAAAGGACGAGTCAACGAATATGTCAAGCCCATAGAGAAGGAACTCTTACAAAGGCAAGTGTAAAAGCAACACAATTTGTCCACGTTGGTTGCTTACTAAATAAGTTGGGTATTTATAAATCAGGAAGCGCTGAGGCAAAAAGGTWTACACAATTTTATAACTAAAGTTCTTAAAAATCAAATGTGAAATTACAGCAAATGCAACAAAAGACACTTAACAGTATTAAAATGGAAAACTGAAAATGCTGTCTTCCAAAATGCTAGACTTTTAAATCTTATACAATTATGTCTTTGACTGCCATCATACCTCATATTTATTTTATTTTCTTGTGTCTACTCTAGTAGTGTATGCATGATATTGCACATTTTGCAACATAAATAATTTTCAAAATGTGTCACCATATTTGGCAAGAAATAAAACAGTATGATGGTACAATTAAGAAAACAAGTACAAAAGGTTGGCACAGAGAAAATACAGCAACATCAACAATAGTAATAATAATAATAATAATAATAATAATAATAATAATAATAATAATAATAATAATAATAATAAAAACAAAATGATGTTACAGCTATCTTAAAGGAGACCAATTATGGGTCCTAGAAATTTTCATGGTATGTCTGTGGGCTATCCAGACCATGTTCATTCAATTTAATGCACAAAATAATTCTCAGATAATAAAATTTCCCATTTTCTAGTTCTGCCTGCTCTGACTTCCGTTCAGAATGAGCTGTTTATGTTAATGAGCTCTGCTGGTAACGCCCTCCAAAAATCTGTTGACATTAACTCCGCCCTCCAAAGCCAGCGTTTACATTAGCATGGCTAATAATAGCAGAAGCTCTGTTGTACAACCATATGAGACCCAGAGGCAGAGTCGGTCGCAGCTTCTTCTTTTTTTCTCTCCCTCCTCTGCTCTGCCCTCACTCTACATGCTGTTACCAGAGCAGGGAGCAGCAGCGGTCAAAATACCTCAGAAACTCGAACAAATAGGCTTTAACAAGGCTTTAATAAGCTAAACAATAGAGGTACATAAGAAAACGTGTTCATAACGAATTAAAATAAATAATTAAATTGTGTCCGTGCCGTCTCAAACCCTGGTCTCCCACTCTCATGTCCAACACTCTACCCATTGCCCTATTGGAGGCTTGTTGTAAACTGAGCTTACGCAACAACAACTGTGACAGCATGTTATACTGGAGGTGGAGCTTCACCCGGGGTTTGCTAGCAGAGCCCTATAGAGACAGAGTTGCGACACTCTTTGAACTAGCCGACACACGGTCACGTGGTTCATGGAGCTCCCAATAGTTCCAAACAGAGCAGCGCCGTCAGTCTGTCTGAGCAGACAGAATGCTGAAAACTACTATTTTTTTAACTTTCCCCGCAACTTTCAGGAATTATTGATCCATAATGAACTGATGACAGGTTACTTTACTGACTATACATTTTATCAAAGCATTTTCAGAAGCCGTAGGGACATTTTTTACTGTTTTAATGAGGGAAACGAGACTGCATCTAGAATACATAATGTTACGACCCCAGACCCTGGTGTCTCCCTCTCTTTCTGTGTATATGTGTTTCAGGCTCAGGTGTTTCTGGAGCTGATTGGAGATGGAAGGCAGCTGGCCAGAGTCTCCAGTAGAATTTACTTGAGAGCTGCCTTCACCAGGAGGGAGCCCTCCCCATTCTTTCCCTTTAAGGTTTTTTCTTTTGCTTTAGTTAATAAAAAATTATTTTAAGTTACATTTGCCCGCTTCCCCTTTTATTTGTTATGGTTTTGAGCTAGGCCATAACAAATTGGGGGCTCGTCCAATGGGCGTTCACTTTGATGGTGAGTTTAAAAACAAACATTTGTAATGTTTGTAGATGATTTTTGTTTTACATCTTTTTTATCAGAAAGGATGTCAAAAAAGGTTAGTTTAGGTTCTTTAGGGAAGCTTGCAAGTTTAATTTATTTAGTTTTGTATATTTTGTGTTAGTTCTCTTTAGAAATGCCATGTTAGGTAAGTGTTGACTGCTGTAAGTCTGTCAACAATAACCAACATTTTTAGTTAATTTAAACTAACTCCTATGTAGGCTGTAGCGCGTTTCCTARTTTAGGATTCGTGAGCTGGATAGTGTTGATGTGAGGTCATATGATTGGAGCAGTTGTCTCGGGAGCACAGCCATAGTTCTGATGGGTTGCCAGCTTACTGGTCACCTTATCACACTACTGGTATATAGTGCATAAATAGCTACCATCCCTGGCCTCTGAAGACTAGGGTAGAGTTAGTTAGACTATGTTAGCCAGACAGAGGGGAGTTTAGTTTAATTTGGGGTTGTTGTGCACACTTAAGTGTAACATTTCAGTTCTTTAACTTGTCTTACCTATTTAACATAAATTTAGTCTAACCATGTCAGCAGAGGACTTTATTAAGTCTCCATCGGAAGGAATTTTGGAGCAATGTACCAAAGAACAGCTGGTAAAAATTGCAGATTATTATAAGTTAGATCTGGGGGATAAGCGGTTAAAAGAAAATGTAAAGGCAATTTTGAGAGAAATTTATATGAAATTGGTGTTCTGTCTGAAAATGGTCAAAAAGCTAACTTGCATCCTGTTTCTCAGAGCCCACCAGTTGATTTTCCTTTGAATTTTGAGCAGCAAAAAGCAATGTTGAAGCTACAAATACAACTGGAAATGGAGAGGGAACTAGCACTGAAAGAAAGGGAACTGGCATTAAAACAGGTAGATTTTGAAAAAACTTTAGCCTTGGAAAAAATCAGACAGCAAACTGAAATGGCTAAAATACATTTGGAAAGTGAGAAGTTGAGCCTGATAAAGGAAGGGAAAATGTCGGAAAGTGGTAACGTTGAGTCACATGGTAAACATTTTGACATTTTGAATGATTTACGCTTGGTGCCTAAGTTTGATGAAAAGGATGTGGACGTTTTTTTCACTCTATTTGAGCGGATTGCTGACACAAGAGGTTGGACGGGTCCAGACCGTGCAGTGTTGTTACAATGTGTGTTGGTTGGTCGCGCGCAGGAGGCTTTCTCTATGTTGAGTTCAAGTGATTGTGAAAATTATGCTACGGTTAAAGCTACAATATTGAAGACATATGAGCTGGTGCCAGAAGCGTATAGACAGAAATTCAGGAACTGGAAAATGGGAGAAAAGACTCATGTAGAGTTTGCACGAGACTTGTCTACACATTTCAGC
>NW_013955013.1:17493-17905 GCF_001266775.1 Austrofundulus limnaeus
ACACTGAGTTTACACTTACTGATAAACAAACCACTTACTGCAACAATGAGTTTACACTCACTGATAAACAAACCACTTACTGCAACAATGAGTTTACACTTACTGACACATAACCACTTCCTGCAACACTGAGTTTACACTTACTGATAAACAAACCACTTACTGCAACAATGAGTTTACACTTACTGACACACAAACCACTTCCTGCAACACTGAGTTTACACTTACTGATAAACAAACCACTTACTGCAACAATGAGTTTACACTCACTGACACACAAACCACTTCCTGCAACACTGAGTTTACACTTACTGATAAACAAACCACTTACTGCAACAATGAGTTTACACTTACTGACACACAAACCACTTCCTGCAACACTGAGTTTACACTTACTGATAAACAAACCACT
>NW_013955013.1:19360-20483 GCF_001266775.1 Austrofundulus limnaeus
TCCTTGTTGCGTTCCTACTGTGTTCAGATGAAGGCTGACTGGGAGGAAGGGTTGCCGTGGATGTTGCTGGCAGCAAGAGAGGTCACACAGGAGAGTACGGGCTTTAGTCCTAATGAGCTCGTTTTTGGTCACACGGTCCGTGGTCCTTTATCAGCTTTAAATTCTTCATGGAAGGAAGCTGAACCACCTGAAAACCTTATTAACTACGTACATGGATTTAGGCAGAGACTTTACACAGCTTTACAGCTGGCCAAGACAAAGTTGTCTTCTGTGCAGAAGAAGATGAAATGCTGGTATGACAGAAAAGCTGAGCGTTGTGTCTTTGTTCCAGGAGATCAGGTGTTGGCTTTGTTGCCTATTGTCAGTTCACCATTTCAGGCAAAGTTCTCCGGTCCATACACTGTACTGAAACAGCTGTCGGAACAGAATTATCTGGTTGCTACACCAGGTCGTCGCAAACAACAACAGTTGTTTCATGTTAATTTGTTGAAACCATATCATATTCGTGCCTTGGAAGATTCTGCAGAGGTGGCCTATCCAGTTTGTGTTGCTAACACAATACCATCGGTTTGTGAAACCTTTGGTGATGATGGTTTGCCTGATTCAGATTCTTTGTTAACTGGTCGAATGAAGAACTCAGAGGTGCTTAGGGACATTGGCAGTGTGTTACAACACTTATCAGAGTCACAACAGTCTGAGTTAAAACAGTTAATAATAGAATATGTGGCCTTGTTTTCAGATGTCCCATCTTGTACACATTTGATACAACATGACATTGACGTGGGTGGAGCACATCCGGTCAAACAGCGGTTTTATAGAGTAAGTCCGGAAAAGCGTAAATATATTGATGCTGAGGTTGACTATATGTTAAAAAATAGCATTGCCCAGGTGTCATCTTCTAGTTGGGCTTCACCTTGTTTGTTAGTACCAAAGTCTGACAACACTTTTCGGTTTTGTTCTGATTTTAGAAAGGTTAATAGCCTGACAAAACCAGATTCTTACCCTATGCCACGCATTGATGACTGCATTGATCAGCTTGGTGCGGCTAAATACATCAGTAAGTTTGACCTACTGAAAGGTTACTGGCAGGTTCCTTTAACCAAGAGGGCAAGTGAAATTGCAG
>NW_013955013.1:21342-22289 GCF_001266775.1 Austrofundulus limnaeus
AACTGAAGAACTGAAGAACTGAAGAACTGAAGAACTGAAGAACTGAAGAACTGAAGAACTGAAGAACTGAAGAACTGAAGAACTGAAGAACTGAAGATCTGAAGAACTGAAGAACTGAAGAACTGAAGAACTGAGGAACTGAAGATCTGAAGAACAGGAAACTTTAGGAAACTTGTGAGAAGAAAGCATCATGTGATACTGTATTTATTTAGCAGGATGTGGAGACTCTGCTGTCAGGTTTGATTTAGTGATGAAACTGAACTATTGTTGGTGTTTAGAAGACCTGGTGCAGCAGGTCCTGAAAGTGTCACAGGAGTGTGTACCATGTGTGACTGGTCAGAACTTTATCAGACAAACAGAACATCTTCCTGTGTGTGTCCTCTGTCATCATGTAGAACAGGTGTGAACATCTGGAGACTGTTGGACCAAACAAACATCTGATTGTTGTGCAGAGCACCATGTTTGAAATGGACCAGTTCACTGAGGTCCAAACACTTCTTTACAACACTGAGTTTACACTCACTGACACACAAACCACTTCCTGCAACACTGAGTTTACACTTACTGACACACAAACCACTTACTGCAACACTGAGTTTACACTTACTGACACACAAACCACTTACTGCAACACTGAGTTTACACTTACAGACACACAAACCACTTACTGCAACACTGAGTTTACACTTACTGGCACACAAACCACTTCCTGCAACAATGAGTTTACACTTACTGATACACAAACCACTTACTGCAACACTGAGTTTACACTTACTGACACACAAACCACTTACTGCAACACTGAGTTTACACTTACTGACACACAAACCACTTCCTGCAACAATGAGTTTACACTTACTGATACACAAACCACTTCCTGCAACAATGAGTTTACACTTACTGATACACAAACCACTTACTGCAACAATGAGTTTACACTTACTGAT
>NW_013955013.1:22534-22907 GCF_001266775.1 Austrofundulus limnaeus
CTATAAATCACAACCTTTGCGTGAAAAGTGGTGCACGCAAGTTTCTGGGCTCAAATTGTGCGTATGCCAGTTTTATATATCCCACCCCAGGGTCCTCATGTATAAACGGTGCGTACGCTTAAAAAAGTTGCGTGCGCCAGGTTCTGCGCCCATGTTGGGATGTATCAAAACCAACGTTGCGTGAAAGTCTGCGTAACTATACGTACACTTTTCACCTGCTGTGAGAATGTGCGGCAGCCACGCAAAGTTTTTTGGTGGACAAAAGCAAACTACAAAGCAGCAAAACTCACATAAATACATGGAAATCAGACTCCATTCAGTGTTATTTAATTCAAGGAGCATTAACTCTATTTTTACCCCCATGATTTTAACA
>NW_013955013.1:25893-26250 GCF_001266775.1 Austrofundulus limnaeus
TATCATAAATTGCAGCTGAAATAAAAAAACCAAGATGGCCGCAAAAGCCATTTCTAAAGGCCTTTTACTCAGCCACTGTTTGAGATATTGACATGAAAACTTACATACTGGTAGCTGAGAGCATGCTCTATAACATATTGAAGCATCAAGAAACTTCAATATTTGTGGCCACAGTTATTTTGGCTACTTTTTCCCCATTGGAAATGAATGGAGCTTTATTAGTTATTTTTACTATTCTTTTGCAATTTCGTGGTTTGTTATACTTTTCCCTGCTAATATTTGCTATTTATGCTTCCTAAAGTTGCATTCTGCAATATTCAGCTATTTGTTGCAATTGTAGCTAAAGTTTAGCTGATA
>NW_013955013.1:27250-28310 GCF_001266775.1 Austrofundulus limnaeus
TAGGAAATGCAAATTTTTCTAGTTAAATTTAAGATTATTCATAATTAATTCACAGCTACTTTGGGATTAATGAGATTAAAATAAAATCATCTGACAGCCCTAACATTAATCTGACTGTGTGGATTATAGAGATATTCTCCTGCAGCCTGAGCASGGACAGGAAGCTGAACAAACACTTTCCTGCAGCAGCTGGACTCAACAAGCAGCTGCAGAACAATTCATTGTTGGTTGATCCTGGAAACAAACCAAAGTAAACCATTGATCCACCTGAACACAACAATTTAACTTCCTGTAAAACCCAGTTGTGCAGCAGCAGCAGTAAATCAGTTGTGTCTCAGGAGCTACAGTCAGATCAGCTTCTCTGCATGGCTCCGTGCTGCTCCAGGTCTTTATTCCAGACTGGCTGTGAAATCAGTTTCTGTGTGAGTCCTCAGAGACTGAAGACAAAGTCTGACAGCAGGTCTCTGGTTCTGCTCAGGAAGAACCAGGTCCACCTGTCCCCACCTTCAAATGACCTTAAATAAAAAGAATCAGTCCTCAGGTCAGGTGAGGGATGGAGTGGCATTTACCTGACTGTCAGGTGTAAACACACACAGACAGGTGTAGGTTTGATGTCTCACAGCTCACCTGCTGCCTGCTTAAAGACGTTTCTAGATTCTGTTGCTGTATTTAAAACACGTCAGTGTAAATCTGTAAACCTTTCCTAAAACGTCTAACATGTTTTATAAAATAAAATAAGATTTAAGACATCTCTGGTCAGCGGCTAAATAAGATTCTGTCAAACTGCCAACAATCAGATAAATTAAAGACACATGAGCATCAAACATAAAACAACTCATTAATTAATTAAGATGTGCTGGGATTAAATCAGATTAAATGAACATCAGGACAGAAAAGAAATGAATCAGAGWAATGTTTATTACCTCTGCTGAAGGTTGTGTCAGAGCGTAACTGTCTGTTTCCAACACGTCCAGTGAACCCTACATGGATTTAACTGAATACTTTACATACATAATACATACATACAACTACATGGATTTAACTGAATACTTTACATACA
>NW_013955014.1:0-616 GCF_001266775.1 Austrofundulus limnaeus
GTGGGTTTGAGTCCAAGTTGGGATGGCAAGAGTGATGCTCACCCATGTTTAACAAATGGCCTGTCTGCACATCACAGGTTCCATCAGAACAACACCCACGGTACAGGACCAGATCCAGAAACAGGTCTCCGCTGGCTGCAGCAGCAGGGACAGCAGCTGAAACAAGTGACAGGCAGTGTAACACAAAGAGAGCGCAGACACAGCCCATGTTGTAAGCCATTTTCAGCCTAGGAGACCACCAGGAATGCAAGTAGATCTGCTGTCCCCCCACAATCCAAAAGACCTTTTTTGTTGTTTTTTGCTTTTGATACAGTCAAGACCATCTGTGATAACACTAACAAACATGCTACAAAAACAAGCTATTGGAAAAGAATATAAATGGGCTCAAATAGACAGAGCAGTTATATAAATGTTTGGGTCTCTTGATCTATGCGTCTATGGTTCAACTACCAACGTTCAGGACTAATGGTTTTAAAAACAAAAACATGAGACATTGTAAGGTTGGAAAGATTTAATGATTGATTCGTCACACATTTTTGAAATGGTTGTAAAAATAAAATAAAAGATTACATGAGACATTGTAAGGTTGGAGAGAAATTTTGGATGAGTCATGACA
>NW_013955014.1:2422-10025 GCF_001266775.1 Austrofundulus limnaeus
GGACATCATACCCACGACCAGTGGGTATGAGCTTGATAAATGTAGTACTACTTCACATAGTCTGACATACTACGGAGGCACCAGACACTAGCATAGGAGGTTGGTGTYGGGAACACGCATCAGATATTTTGGAGTCATGAATTTCATGTGGTTTCTGGTGGTATGGGTTTGTGTGTATCATGGATGAGTGGTGAGACATGTGCGGTGAATTCAGTGGGCCAGTTTTCTGAGGAAAACCATGAAAGAGACACAGACGGCCAGAAAAATGGTGTACTGATCTGCGGAACACTTGTCTTGTGGACATGCCTGTACCACACAGATGGAGCAGAGACACTGAGTTGGGGCCATCATTCCATCCAGGTGGAGGTCTGAGAGGACCACCGTCACAGCCCAGACTTTCCTCCAGCTGAGTGCTTTAGCTTGGAAGTCAAAGACAATATGCCAGTGGAAAACCTGTGCTGCCTAATGAACTATGAACTATGAACTTTGTGGGCACGAAGACTCGGGGGGGGGCGGGGGCAGAGATCCTGTCTTGTGAGCCAAGCAACATTGTTCTCCAACTGTGAATTAAAACTGACTTAAAGGATCTGTACATGGTTGAGCTTTTGTCTGTTTTGCACGTGGGCTGGTGCTGCCTGGGGCTGGATGTGAGATTTGTAGACTGATTGATAGAACGAAAACACTGATGGGAGTTCCTGGACACCTGATAAAAGAGCAGGGATATAGAAGTAGGGAGATTAATAGAGGTGAATTTAAGTCTTTCTGTATGAAATAGCAGATTCGGGGGGTGGTGGTGTTTACCCTGTACAGATCGGGACCAGGGTTATTATGGTTAAGTAAAACTAACGGAAGAACGAACATTTCAAAAGCATTTTAGTTAACTGAAATAATTACAAACTAATAAAAATGATMAAATCCACTGTAAAAACTGATAAAAACCAACTGAATTTAAAGAAAATAAGTCATAACTAACTTCAACTAGACTATAATGGAAAATCCAAAACTATTACAACTTTGGTTGGGACACTGACTATTTTTTATTAATGATAATATTTAAAGATTAGTGCATAGATCTCATATTGCCAAGATTAAAACTAAAACTTAAAACTTTTCAAATTATAAAGCTTTAAAATTATTAGTATCGGTACTGATATCGGCGATACTGGCCCTGTATTTACTTGGTATCGGATCGATACCAAAATTCCCAGTATTGCCCACCTCTAAATTGAGCAGTCCTTGAGCACATAAAAATGTCTTGGTTAGGGAACCTTRAAACGAGATGGATAATACAGGTAAATACTTTTAACTTTTGCTCTAACATAGGCTTCAGAACACTACCAAAATGGYGTGATGCTCAGCGAAGACCAAGACACCAAAAAGATCCTTATAAAGCCCTGGAGCACATCAGTGAGAATGTCATCAGGTGAAGTAATCAGCAACAGAGCAGCAGCACAGGAAAAACACCAATCATCACATACACGAGTTCTGTTTTGTAAGTTTGCTTCCTCAACAGCTTTTTGTTTATTATTAAAAGTAAGTTTGTTTAGAACATCAGTGTCCAGAGGTGTTTGTCTACATTTTTGGTTTAAATCCTCATTAACCACGACACYGAGTATTTAAGTATCATAAAACGTTGCATACTGTCATCTAAATGTTTGGCTTCAACTCTGTTTTCTTTATAAGTGGACATAAGTCTAAATAATACATTGAAGGTGTAACTCAATATACTGAACACTAGGGCTTTAATTTATTTGTGCACTGGTAGTATTTAAAATAAATGCAAGACTTGTTTACTGAGTTAATGTGTCCAACGTTTACATAAACCTAAAGGTCATCAACTGCAGATACAAAAGAAAACATCATGGACTTGTTCACAAAAGTGCAGAAAATCTTCAGATCTGTGTTTCTAAAAATATCCCTTCAATATGAGTTTCTGTGTCCTGAAAGTCTTTGCGTCAWCAGGTTAAGATGGGTTTGGGTCTATCACTACTTTAAAAAAAAGAATCACACAGGCATCTCGAGACTCATTGATGTCATAAATTATGTGTAATAACTCAGGTAAGGAATTTGGATTAAATTATTGCTGCTGGATAAGAGGAAAAATAAAATTCTTTATTAATTAAAGCTTAGTGTACTCAAATTCAGCTCCATTTGTACCTTTGATAGATGTACCCAAAGTTTTTGGATAAAAAAATAAGCCTTCTACTTTGTCTCACCTTCACTTACTTTTCCTTTTCAGCATGCTTTGGCCTACTTCTGTTTGTTTCATACCCTMCTTAGCAGCCATCTTAGAGCTGATGATTTTACAGCTATTAAGCCTAAATGTTGGGCAGACCTTTAGTTCCCGAATCAATAACTATAAATGTGTTACATTTATTTTATTAGTTTTTTGATTAGTTTTTTTTCCCACTCTGTCTTCTCCAAATACMTTTTTCAACAGAATGTCTCATGACTGAACAAACATCCACATATTTTTTATCATCTCTGTGGGTATCAATACATAAAAAACAAGGTTTTTCTCCAACAACTTGGGTGTGAAAAAACTATAGTTGTTATTGCTTCACTCTGCACGACATGCAGTCGGACGGAMGAAATGATCCTGGGATACAATGTAACTTTTCAACAGCGAGAGGGGGGAATTATGAGGATTTATTCTCTCTGTACGTGTTTTAAAACACTATATGTCTTCATTTATTTTCAGAATAYTTCAAAAATTTGGCCATATAAAAAAGAAAAGAAATGGTTTACAGAATATGGGTTTTACCTGCGCTGGGCAGTCGGGCAATGGGATTTGTCAAACCCTGCTGAACCAAGTCCAAGTCAAACCAAGTCAAATTTTACATTAACTCGTTTTGGTTAAGGTACAATTGGTTGAAGTTTAAGCTAATCAAAGAATAACTTTGTGAAAGCCTTTCAATTTCAACAAAGAGCTAATCAATACAAATCTGCTGATACCTTGCTTTTAAAAATTGGTTGGTTTATAACAAAGTGATTGGCATTTAAGTTTTCTATACCCTTAACTTTGRTGGTTATAATGGAAAAGGGGTGTGGCCAAAAAGGGGTCCCTGGGGGGGCAGTGAGACCTAACTTGTTTTCTGTTAACATGCATTTTCTGAAAGAGTGGACCCTAGGGTACATGAAAGTAGCAGAGAAGTTCAATAGTGTGGGAACTATGAGTTTTGCTTAGTAATGGTGAGAAGGATCTTACTGAATTTCCAGGAGGTAATCAGCATGGAAGAGAGGGTAAGTCCATGGAAAAGTGAAATCTGGTTCCTCATGAAATAAGAGGATTGAGCAGGTGAGTTTCTCATGTAGGTCCTCATGCTGAGGCTGCATTGCATGGAGGTGCTTCCCCCAGGTGGTGGATCGGGGATCCCTGTTCCTGGTGTATAGGGATGTGTCTGAATAAGCTGAAAGGTGAATAGGGTATGTCAAACCAAAAGTAGGTGGGGCTCGATAGCCTTGACAGGCAACCCACCTAGTAAAAGGTAAACTCTGATGTAAAACCCAGGTACCATCAACACTCGTCGGTCATCTACCCCTGGTGGATGGCAAGTTGACAAGCATTTTAAACTGAGCGGACAAGGGACCAGCCCCTAGTACTCGGTAGAAGGGGGTTCTAAAATCTCCGGGGACCCAGCCTTCGGCACACTGGGCACAGATGCTGCAGGTGGTCCTATGAGCATGCCTCTGGCCAGTCTGGTGGGGAACCAGGCTGGGTGGGCCAGTAGTACAGTGACTAGAACAAACTCTACCCAGCCCCAGGACCTGATGCCTATGTATTCGGTCCTAGGCAACTGGAGGGTTTAGTGCCCTGGGGTTCAGTGATGGCAATGGATTCTGCCTCTGCTGTTGCTGTGTCTATAGGGAGTACCTAATGCGAGTGTAGCCCCTTGACTGCACTCCAGTGGGGAGTGTTTGGGGCCTCACAAGGGCTGGGGTCTCCAGGTGATGAGGACACTGATATAATGTTGTGTCCTCTGATGGAGAAAAGTGTCCTAATCTCTGCGGTTTTAGGGATGATGGAATTTATACAGAGTAGCCTGCATCATTGTAAAGATGCAAGTATATTGTTGTGTACCTGCCTTAGTAGGATGCATACCGGCATAGCCTTGATCCTGGAACCTTGGATAGTTAAGTCTATGGTACGAGGCCTGGGATTCCCCGGGGGCACACTTCAATACGATGTGAGCAGCTGCAGATYTAKAACAGCAGTAGTCCTGACAAGAGGTGTAAGATACACTGCACTGCCCCACCTRACAACAGGTGAGGCTGTAGCAGTGCAGTTGGACATTCAGGCAAGTAYAGAATCCAGAACTCTCATTGCAGCCTCTGTTTATTTGCCATTTGATTCACAGCAGCAACCTCCATCCCAGGAGTTTGTGGCAATAGTCAATTATGCTAAAGATAAGGGCCTCCCAGTACTCATTGGTTGTGATGCCAATTCCCATTATGTTTGCTGGGGAAGCTCTGATATTAACCCTAGAGGCAGATCTCTGTTAGAATACTTGCTGACAGAAGACCTGCTAGTCTTTAATCAGGGCAATGCACCTACTTCCCAAACTGTTAATAGAGAGGAGGTCATCGGTATAACAGTTGGGTCTATGGACTTGGTAAACAAACTGTGACTGGGCAGTATCCTCAGAGGAAACTATGTCAGACCATCRACAAATTCAGTTTAAGCTGAAGATGGGGAAACCACACCCAGTCACTTACATAAACCCAAAAAAACACTGACTGGAATCTGTTTATCAGCAGTTTATCCCAGTTGATGGGTGGGAGAATTGCCAGGATCAAAACTGTGCAAGACATTGAGACAGAGGTCACAAGCATGTCTGATGCTGTGCAAACTGCCTATAAGTCTGTCTGTCCGGAGAAAGTCTGGAGGCCGTCAAAGCAGTTGCCCTGGTGGACTCCAGRGTTGCCTGTCCTCYGCAGAGCAGTAAGATGGCAAAAGGCAAAGATACAGATCCCAACCAAGTAAAACCAGGTGGGAACAGTATGTACAGTCCCACACTCACTATAAAAGTCTTTCAAGGAAATATAAAATACTTTCTTGGACAAAGTTTTGTGAAGATGTTAAAGGGCCTAGTGCCACTTCTAAGCTTTACAAACTTCTCAGAAAGGATCCAGTCAATCATCTATCCTTCATTGTTCCACCAGAAGGATTGCCAGTCACACAGACAAGTGTRCTTCAGCTTCTTCTCCAGGTACACTTTCCTGGGGCAGAAGAGACTGCACAGCCTGTCACAGTTGCTAACTCAAATCCAACAGAAGACGACTGGAATAGAGCTGCATTATTACTAAAGCCAAAGTAAAATGGGCAATTAAGTAATGTCAAGTAATGTTTCCCTGATTTGACACACCTGGTTTGAATGAATGAGTAATTTACAATCTTCTGAAGACCTGCTGAATAACAGCGAAACAAGTAAAACACGCTGGATGGGGGTACTTGAGGACCAGGGTTGGGAACTACTGGCTTAGAACACTGAGTGTGTCTAACCTTGTGTAGAGTAACCCCTCACCTCACCACTGTTTGACCTTTGACCACCTGGGGTCAAACCTMTCCTCTTCTCAGACTTAATAATTTCAGCTCTGCTGAGAGCCTAAACAAAAAATCCTTGCCTCTCCTTTCCTTTGTGAAACCAACGCGGTTCCTGCTCTCATGAAGATTTGCTGTGTTTGTTGATATAAACAAAATAAAATAAAACAAACCTGTTGCCGTTTTCTCAATATGTATAATTCCAATGTTTTAACCCTCTAATATGTTTGACTTTTGTCTTTGTTTTTAAGGGCTCTCCAATTTAGCTTATAATAATTTGATATTTGTTTTCTCTGATTATGCTTAAACTTTTATGAGTTAATAAAAACAGAATATATGTTTTAGTYAATGCTTATATTTTATGTTTTTATTTCTTCTATTTTGATAAGCATTACTCAATCTTTCTTAATAGGCCGTTTAGTCATTCATTATTAACCATTAGTTAAACTCCTCCACTTGGGCCAGGACCTCTTCCCTGACCGGGAGGAAGCATGCTACCCCTTTCCAGCTCAAGACCATGGTCTCAGATTTGGAGGCACTGATCTCGAACCTGGGCASTTCATACTCGACTGCTCTAGTAAGAGCTGGAAATCATGATCTGATGAARCCAATARGACCATTTCATGGGCAAAAWGCAGAGATGCAATCCTAAGGTCACCAAARCAGATCACATCAACACCTTGGCTGCACCTAGAATTTCTGTCCATAAAAGTTATGAACAGAATGTGTGACAAAGGGTAACCTTGGTGGAGTCCAACTCTCACTAGAAATTAGCCAGACGTACTACCGGCAATGCAGACCAGACTCTGGCACTGGTCRTACAGGGACCTAACCRCCTACATCAAAGGGCCTGGTACCCCATACTTCTGAAGTACCTCCCATAGGACTCCCCGAGGGACACGGTCTAACGCCTTYTCCAAGTCCACAAAACACRTGTAGACTGGTTGAGCAAACTCCCTTCCACCCTGCAGAACCCTGTTGAGGGTCCACTGTTACTCGACCAGGATGAAAACCACACTGCTCTTCCTGAATCTGAGATTTGACAATCCAACTGACCCTCCTCTCCAGGACCCCTAAACAGACCTTATCAGGGAGGCTCAGAAGTGTGATTCCCCCWATAGTTGGAACACACTCTGCAGTCCTCCTTTTTAAATAGGAAGACCACCACCCCGGTCTGCCAATTCAGGGGAACTGTCCCTGATGTCCACGCAATATTGTAGAGTTGCATCAACCAATACAACCCCACAACATCTAGAACCTTAAGGAACTCTCTCTCATCCACCCTCAGCGCCATGCCACCGAGGAGCCTTTTAATCACCTCAGTGACCTCAGCACCAGATATAGGAGAGTCTGACCCATGGTCCCCAGGCTCTGCTTCCTCAATGGAAGACACGTTGGTGGGATTGAAAAGGTCTTCAAAGTATTCTGCCCAACGACCCACAACGTCCCAAGTTGAGRTCAGTAGTGCACTATTCCCACCATAAACAGCGWTGGTGGCAATCTGCTTCCCTCCCMCTGAGACGCCGGATGGTGGCCCTCTCCAAACTCCACCTATGTCCGAGTTTTTGCCTCAGCRATAATCCAAGCCRCAATCTGCTTGGTCTGCTGGTACCCATTAGCTGCTTCCAGAGTCCCAATAGGCCTCCTTCTTCAGTCTGACAGCATCCCTCACWGCCRGTGTCCACCAGTKTGTTTAAAGGGTTTCTGCCACTAAAGGCACAGCTTCACACCATCAGTTCCATCATAGCTGTRCCCTTCTTAAGGAAGATCAGCCCTGCAAAATGGACTTTGGATTCTTTAAAAACAAAAAGATTTAAGAATATTCTTTTAGTTTGCAATTCTGTGAGTGATTTTTTTAAACTGTCTATTAGTTTGGGTTTACTTGTTTAAATTCTGTTGCTGCTGCAGGGGTATTAAATGCTAGAATTCTGAAATCGATAATTTGTGAATATATTTAAATATATTATATTTAAATATATTATTTCTCGGAGCACCACATTCTTAATTGGATCAGATATTGACCCAGGAAAGAAATGAAAAACTGTCACTTTATTGTAATCA
>NW_013955014.1:11025-14116 GCF_001266775.1 Austrofundulus limnaeus
CTGGAGTTCGTTCTCCAGACAGCTCTCCATGCAAACTGGACGTCAGGCGGTCTGCCTKGTAAACTCGACTGGTCCCTTGGTCAGAAAAGGGGTTTCTCTCTCTCTCTGGTGACTTGGGAGTCTGGTCCTTCACAGGTGGCTGTAAAACTTTGATTTGATCTTCACTTTGTAGGAAAAACGGACTAAAACAACTGTTGAATTACCATTAGCTTATTTAACTCCTTAAAAATCAATACTCAGAGATTGAGTCGAAGTGTGATGAACGAGCTATTCGAACAATCAGTGGAGATGTTGATTGACCCCCCCTCCCCATCCTGGTCAGCAAAGGGAGGGCTAGCAAAAGGGGGTMTCTGCTTAGCTGTAGAARCTGTTTCTGGCTTCAAAGAAAAACAAAACTGCACCGCACTGCAACTGTCTGCACTAACTTTTAAGACCTCTGTTATGGGCGGAGTCAAGGTTTTAGTTAGCSAATTGAAAAACTTTACCAAAGTTTTAAACAAATCAAATGTTTGGARGGAAAAACATTTTCTTCAAGACAAAGGAAGGGAGTGTTTTAGTCTAATTATCTTGCATCTAATTAAAGGGACACCTTTAATTAAGGGACACTTGTGGGGTTCAGGAATGTGGCAATCTTTTTTCTGATAATGAGGTGTCAAGAAGTCTGGGGRTTGGTGTAAGATGTGCTAATTCAAAGCGAAAGGGACATGCCAGATCCTTAAAAGAAGTCTGAAATGAGTAGATTTGACTTCTTTCCTCAGTCATAACAACAAGTTMTATCCATCAGAAGTCATTAATTGAAGGAGGAAAATGCTACACTGCATTGAGCCATTAATGTGTCTGACCATTTTCCACTTAATGTGTTGTCATCTTTGAACTTGTCATCTCAGTGACACTCAGAGTAGCAGMTGGTGTTACCTTTACAACCAGCTCCTTTTCAGTCATGCTTTAAAATAAATCCATCCTTCCGTCCATCCATCCATTATCTTCTGCTTTATCCGAAGTCGGTTCAGCTTTAAAATGCAGTCATTTCATTTCTCTGTGGCACCTTGGTCTGCAGAGAAAGAATGAGATTTATCAAACACCAGACAAGGAGAGAACCTGCATCGAGTAATGTGAATATGTGCGTGGTTTCCTCAGTGCATGTTCTGCAATTCATTTTCTAAATGTCATATGAAGCCTGGCAATGCACCCCACCCCACACACATACAYACACAACTTGACAGGTAATATTGTGATTAGGGATCATTTTTGATTGGCTTTCTTTGCCCTTTTCATTGTGTGAGTGACAGCAAGGGTATGTGTGTGTGTGATGAGGCACGTGTGTGTGTGCACCTGTAAAAGTGAATGTGGCATAATATTAGGGATTTTACATAAACAAAGTTCAGAAATGCAATAAAACTGTCATACGGAAAATGTTTCTGTAATGGCACCAACCTGAGCTTCCTGTCACTCTTATCTACCTATTTTGTGCACACACACACACATGCACTCACAAATGTGTTCTTCTATCCTCATGGAGACTTTCCATTGATATCCATTAATTTACTGGTCATTTCTACAGCCTAACCCTGACCCCTTACTACAGTTTACATTTTAGAACATACGTTTTAGGACTGACAGTTTTTTTTTTCTGAGAACTGAGGATGTCCTAAAATGTACAGCATACCTTACCCTAAACCTTACCTAAACTCAATTCACACCTTAGCCCTAAACCCAACCCCTGACCCACCAACAGTAKTCCCCCCAATGGGGAGCAGGCATTTGAGCCCATAAGGAACAGTGGGTCCTCACCAGGCTGTGTGTACAAGGAAAATGTTCAAAAATCATCCCCACCAGGAAACAAAACCATGCACACACATACACACRCTCATTTGATAAGAAAAGGGAGCGTATTACAGCTGGATATTATTATTTTAAGTCATTCAGATTCTCATATCATACTGCTGGAGTGCCCCAGTGAGTGAATGTGTGTGTGGAGTCACAGCACCTATTTGAGGGGCAGCATGTTTTCCAATTTCTTATGGTGCCACAGCTTGTTTTGTGGCGACTACATCTGCTGTTTGTATGTGAGTGTATAAGATTGACCTCCCCCTGCATGTCATTTATCACGCCTTTGGTAAACTATAGAGTTTGTGTGTGTGTTTGTGTTTGTGTATACTGTATGTGTGTATGTGTATGTAAGTATTGCAGGCGAAACCCTGATGGGTCCTTAGACACAGAGGATGAGTTAGCCTCTGCCCTTGTTTCCATGGCAGCTTCTAGCTTTATTAGACTCACTTTAGCCTCTACAAGCACACACACAGACACATGCACAGACATATTTACACAAACACATCTCATTGTACACTCACAGATCCACATCACCACTTTGCCCTGAGGCGCTGGCATTTTGGAGCAGTTAAGAAACTTGTCAGGAATGAGAGATGGGCAATGTGTGGCTAAATGAAGCGCAATGGCAAAAACGTCACACGATTTCACACCCAAGTAGCCTCCGGCACTTCTGCTGCCCTGCACACACACATACATACATATACACACAGAGGCAACATGAGATGAGAGCCTCAGTGAGCATCAATACACGCCCACACCCCATGTTTATGCTCAACATGAACCACTCTCAATCAATATTATTTTTTCCCAACCCAAGTCACATTCTGAATGCCACAAGCCAGACAACATTAGAGCTGGTCCAGCCAGCATCAGTCATCTCTGAACCATCCATCCAACCATTTATCCTGTAGGGTGAAAAAAAWGCTTCTTCACACAGATTAACCTCAGGTTAGTTCTAAAGCTAAGTGTAGAACCAGTGGATACATTTCTTTAACTTTCGGAAACTAGTCACTGAATGTACTACAACCAAAACTATTGGTGTCATATTCATATTAGCCACGACAGCAAATCAAATTTAGAAACACAAAAATTTCTACAACTCGTTTAATTTTACAGATGTTGAACTAATGTTTGACATGTTAGTATCTAAGAGTCCTTCTCAACATGTACTTTGAACATAATTATTGGTGATTTCACAATTAACATTATTTTCAATGTTTGATCAAAACAGCTACAGCTTTGACATTCAAGTATCCTCTGT
>NW_013955014.1:15116-16413 GCF_001266775.1 Austrofundulus limnaeus
ATATAAGGCTATGTTTCCTACCTCAGATACAAGGAAGTGTCCATTCAGGAAAATACAGTGAAAATTAAAAAGAACTTTACAAGTTCAGAGATTGAAGTCCTGCTCTCAGAGATCCAGAAATGAAAATCTGCCCTTTTTTGTAGCAGTTCAATTCAAGCTTTATTAATGACAGAACCCTGGTCCATATTTGAAAAGAAGAAAGGAAAAAAGTAAATAAATGATTTTAAAAAGTTTTAGCACTATTGTTTTGACAAATTAGTACACTGTTTCAAATACAATCAAATCTGAAAACTCTCTAAAATGTGGGCTAATTAGATATTTTCTTTGGTTTATTAAGAAAAATCATTTGTTCTCCAGCAYTGAGTCGCTGCCAGAGCTTGKACTCTTACCATGGTGATGACAGCTTCCTGTTCCAGTAGTGTGAGGTAAGCCCATCTCAAAAGTGATGGGCTTACCTCTTACCTCTTTACAGTGCCATTAATGGGACTCAAGTTCAGCTGCAAGGGTGCTTCACAGCGAGTGTAGTGTGTCGTTAGTAGCCAGTGAGTGGGAAAGACCCATTGGTTTTTGGAACAATGTACCCAAGAAAAGCATGTTTCTGTCTATTGGTTTTAGTAGACTTAAGAACTGCTATTACTGACAGGCTTTATGAAGACATTTTTCAAGTCAGATCATACTGATKTTGGACTAATAATTTTAATACTTCTAACTTGAGGGGAGGTACTGCTGAGATTTGAACCCAGGATCTCATGTTTAMTAGAACAGRCACTTTGCCCATCTAAGCCACAGTATCTTGAAAGTCTGTCTACATAGGTAGTTTTGCTTTTGTATGTTAACAAAGCATCAGAAAAAGAAAAATAATCAAAGTCATAGATCTTGAAGGAAAACAAATGCAACTTTGATGGTTTTTGGAACAAATTACCCAAGGAAAGCATGTTGCTATCTGTAGTTTTTAGTAGACTGTGAGGTCTCAGCTTCAGATGGTTAGAAACTGTTGTGTATCGCAAACCCACCCATACAGACCTTTATTTGTGCTTTGATTCCCATTACCCACTGGAACACAAGTTAGGAGTCAAACCACAGAGCAGACAAGTGTCCACACAAATACAGGAGCCAGGGAGAAAGAGAAGTCACACACAAGATGGGCCCTGGAGCAGTGTGGTTATCCTAACTGGGCTTTTCTGAAAGCAGACAAGAAACCCAAACAGGATTTCAGCCAACTACCAGGTGAAAATGAAAATGAAGACCCTAAACCCAGACCCAAACCAGTCGTCATTCCGTGTGTGGCGGGAGTTTC
>NW_013955014.1:17413-17912 GCF_001266775.1 Austrofundulus limnaeus
AAACTGTAGAGTGAACAAACTTGGGGTAGAAGGTAAGGTTTTTTGCTTGTTTTTTATTTACAAATATACAAATATGTACAGGGATCACAGGGATGATAATTTGTCGTTATCACAAGAAAATCATGGAAAATAATTATGAGTGGAAAATGGCCGCTCTCTGCTTCCGTATTCATGAGATGATTTGCTGAACATTAATAATGATATACTACATTCCTGTCTCACAAAGAATGGCATAGCTTTGGACTACAATAAACTGAAATCTCCTCTTGTCACCACAGACAGCAGGGTGACAGCTTAAGTTTTTTGCAGGTGAAGTTTAAGTTTATTTGCTTTTTGTAAAGCTTTAGAAGACCCTGCAGACAAACCACAGCTCTTAAAGAAAGTAATAACAGAGACTGAACCAGGGCTGAGGCTGAGAACACACTCAGACAGGTGTATCATAGCTGCCATCCAGTGGTGAAACTGCAGCCTTACACACACACACACACACACACACACA
>NW_013955015.1:0-1662 GCF_001266775.1 Austrofundulus limnaeus
TAATTAAACATTAGCTAACATACTGCTAAAGTTTAGCTGTAATTAAACATTAGCTAACATACTGCTAAAGTTTAGCTGTAATTAAACATTAGCTAACATACTGCTAAAGTTTAGCTGTAATTAAACATTAGCTAACAGCTACAGAAGTCAAACTGACTCCCTGTCTCAGGACTTTCTGTGGATGAGGACCTGCTGGACTTCAGCTGGTGGTTCCCTCACAGAACCTGGTCCTCCACAGGAGAGCTCAAAGGTCATAAGGTTTAACCAGCTGATGTGGACCAGGTGAGTCCAGTTCAGGTTCAGGTCCGGGTTCTCCATCTCCTTCACCATAAACCTGTTGTTCTGGTGGGTTCTTCAGGAGACTCCAGAGAAGCAGGTTTGGTTTGGGTGCATAGAGAGGCAGACAGAACCACAACCCGAACCAGAACCAGAACCAGAACTCACTGAGAAACCTTCTCTAATCAGAAACCTTTGAGTGTTCAAGAGCCTGCTGTCTCAGAGAGTTCTGGTTCTGGTTCTGGTTCTGGCTCACCCCCTGGCCCCCTCTAACACAGCACCTGTTTCCAGGTGTTTCTCTGTCACCTGTTGAAGGGTCTCTCCTGGACCTGGATGGTGCTCAGCTCCTGGATGCTGCCCTGCAGACCCACAGACATGTTGGAGTTCTGGACGTGGAACGTTCTCTTATTCCTGCATCCGCAGCAGGAGAACCCACGAGGCGAGGAGGAGGAGGAGGAGGAAGGAGTCAGCTGCTTCATCGTACTCATCTCTCTGCAGCTCGACTCAAAGACCTTCTCATCAACAAACTCGTGGTTCTGAAGGAAAAAGGAGACGTGTCAGAGGCCACAGAACCATCAGGACCAACAGAACCTTGGAACCAAATGTAGAACTAATGTTCCTCACCGTGGTTTTCTCCAGACAGCTCAGCAGGTGATGCTGCTGCAGCTCAAAGTTTGGGTTGATCTTACACACCAGGGCCTGACCTGCTTCTTTACAGGCCTTCAAACACATGAAATGATGAGTCAGCAGAGAACAGTAGAACCATCAGAGAACAGGTAGAACCTGTTGTAGAACAGGTAGAACCCATTATAGAACAGAGAGAACCCATTATAGAACAGAGAGAACCCATTAAAGAACAGAGAGAACCCATTAATGAACAGGTAGAACCCATTATAGAACAAGTAGAACCCTCATAGAACAGGTAGAACCCATCATAGAACAGAGAGAACCCATTAAAGAACAGGTAGAACCCATTAAAGAACAGGTAGAACCCATTATAGAACAGGTAGAACCCATTATAGAACAGGTAGAACCCATCATAGAACAGGTAGAACCCATTAAAGAACAGGTAGAACCCATTAAAGAACAGGTAGAACCCATTATAGAACAGGTAGAACCCATCATAGAACAGGTAGAACCCATCATAGAACATGTAGAACCCATCATAGAACATGTAGAACCCATCATAGAACAGGTAGAACCCATTGAACAGGTAGAACCCATCATAGAACAGGTAGAACCCATTAAAGAACAGGTAGAACCCATTAAAGAACAGGTAGAACCCATTAAAGAACAGGTAGAACCCATCATAGAACATGTAGAACCCATCATAGAACATGTAGAACCCATCATAGAACAGGTAGAACCCATTGAACAGGTAGAACC
>NW_013955015.1:4350-6027 GCF_001266775.1 Austrofundulus limnaeus
TTCACACAGAGGACCTGTCTTCACACAGAGGACCTGTCCCCACACAGAGGACCTGTCCCCACACAGAGGACCTGTCTTCACACAGAGGACCTGTCTTCACACAGAGGACCTGTCTTCACACAGAGGACCTGTCCCCACACAGAGGACCTGTCCCCACACAGAGGACCTGTCTTCACAGAGGACCTGTCTTCACACAGAGGACCTGTCCCCACACAGAGGACCTGTCTTCACAGAGGACCTGTCTTCACACAGAGGACCTGTCCCCACACAGAGGACCTGTCTTCACAGAGGACCTGTCTTCACACAGAGGACCTGTCTTCACACAGAGGACCTGTCTTCACACAGAGGACCTGTCTTCACACAGAGGACCTGTCCCCACACTGAGGACCTGTCCCCACACAGAGGACCTGTCCCCACACTGAGGACCTGTCCCCACACTGAGGACAACACCTGGATGCTGAAACTTGAATCCACCAGCAGAACTCTGAGCTGCAGTTCTGTCCTGGTCCACATGGAGGAGCCAGGGTCCTGCTGGTCCTCAGACTCTGCAGACTCCTGGATCCTGGACCTTCAGGTGTGTGTGTGTGTGTGTGTGTGTTTATTTAATCAAATGTTTTGATTTATTGTAGAAAAACTGATCAACCTGCAGAACAACCAGAATGTAAAACACTGGACCCAAACAGAACCACAAACAGAACCACAGACAGAACCACAAACAGAACCATGTCCCATCAGTCATCCACTCAACAAGAACCCAGGATCTTACAGCGGGCCTCAGGAGGTTCTGTCTGCAGACGGGTCGACCCAGATTCTGCTGCTGCCTCAAACATTCAACACAGAGGAAGAATTAAGAACTACAGATAAACAGAACCTCAGACAGAACCTCAGACAGAACCTCAGACAGAACCTCAGACAGAACCTCAGACAGAACGTGGATCCATGTTTTATCAGAAAACCTGTACAATATTAACCCTAGAAGGAACGGTTCTGCAACCAGCAGAACTTGTGGTTCTGATCCAGTTCAGAGACCAGCAGCTGTCAGAGAGGTGAGGAAGAGGAGTAAATGGGTTCTTCAGCTGTCCAGGTTCTGCATTAATGAATTCTGAAAATAGATCCACACACAGGGTCCATCCATCTCTGTCAGTCGGGCTGAGGTTCTGGTTCTGACACAGTTTCCTGACAAACAGCACCGACTGTCGACCCGCTTTGTGCTTGGTCTCCAAGTGGGATATTTTTGGACCCGGATGCTGGACCCCGTTTACCAAAGTCAGATCTGTGAGAAGTGACAGAAAACCGGAACCAGCAGGAGGTCCATCAGAACCAACAAATCCAGACATCAGTTGTAACGATGCAGGGAGCTGTCAATCACTGGCACCAGGTAAGCCTGGTTAACTAACAGTAAATAAATCAGATGGACCTCATGTCGCCACCATCTTGGACAGGTCTCTGTACTCCAGGCAGCATCAGAGCGAGGAGATGTGTCTGGACTTTGTTCAACCACCAGAGCAGTCTTAGTAACAGATCACAGACGACCTTTGGAGAAGACTGAAACATAGTTTGGGTTTTTGGAACATTTAGTCATCATAGCTAATGTTATTTGGCAAAAAACTAATACCAGCAGGTCCAGAGTCCCATTTACAAAGATTTGTGTGGATTCCTTGCTTAAACGTGGCATAC
>NW_013955015.1:12508-15396 GCF_001266775.1 Austrofundulus limnaeus
CGCCTGGTCACCATTGGTACATGAGACCCCTGGTCACTGTTGATACATGAAGTTCTTGGTAGCTTTAATGAAACAAGGTTGTTTTTTTTCCTCCCAGCAGATAAAAATCTGATTCTTCGGCTGTTTTTAGACTAAATCACTGCTTCAGCTGTTTTATTTATCAGCTAAATACAGATTTCCATGGACTCGTCCACATAATGAGGATGGAGTGTGTTTAGCTTGACGTGCAGGACGGTTGTGGAGTAATGACAAGGTGACTCAGAGCAGAAACCCTCCCACAGCCTGCGTCTTCTGCAGGTGTCCACAGCTGACACGTCTTCTTGGGAACAATCAGGACACAACGTGTCCCACCTGTCAAACAGCTCAGCTGTTAGCAGAAACACACACAAAGTCCACCATCACTCTGACACTACTACGTCTCATTGACTGCTGAGTGGGAGGACGTTTGATTTCCCAACATGTCCACAGTCCACACTGAGGACGAGACACAGACACACTTCTGTCTTCTGCGATTTTCAGGAGAAGCAAAAAAAAAAAAAAAAAAAAAACTTTCAGTGTTTTCTTGACAGGAGGAGATTTTTCTCTAAAGGACTTAATATCTCAACACAGATTAAAACAAATTGTTCTTACAGCTGCTTTTCCATCAGGACTACTCTGATTGGACACCCAGCTGAGGGACAACATGTCTGATCTGTCACTGGTCATAAAACTGATAAAGTTTACTTCTTACATTCAAACCATCAAATATTCAGAAAGATTTGCTCTCCATCACGAGAGAAAACAGTCTTCCAGTAAATACACACAGCCATAACAGGCATTAGGAGCTTTGTTCCAGGAAATAGTCAGAGCCGCACAGATAGTTTTCATGAGAAAGACTGAGCTGACAACAGGTTTAGGAGCAGAACAGGTGGGTCCAAAAAACCAGTGGTTTTCTTCCTGTAGTCCTTCAGGTGTTCCTGCTGACCTGATAAACCTGGTCTCAGATCAGATCTGATGGTAAAAACAGGAGGTCTGCAGAGGCCAGACCTCGGGGTCCTTGAGATCTCTGGGGTCTCCAGAGTCCTCCTGCAGCAGATTCAACACATCTCATGTCTTCTTCCTGTTTTACACACTTTATTACATTAGTTTTCTAATTCAGGCAGAGGAAGAAGAGACTAATTGTATTTCTGGTTAATCACCTCTGCGAGCCTGAGGGATGCTGCTGTCGCCGTGGAAACTCCCTCCTCCTCCTGAGAGGAGCCGTTTCTTCCTCACATTTAGTTTCCTGCAGTGAGGAGGCATGACACGCTGCAGCTGCTGCAGCCACAGGGAACTCCACGTTTCTGCAACAATCTGAGCCTGGAGGACATTTAACCCTTTGTACCTCTGAGACCTTCAGAAGCTCCTCAGAGATACATCCTTTATTCAGACTCAAACCTTGGACCACGTCTTTGTCTGTTCTGGTCCTTCAGCTCAGATGTTTCAGAYCAGTGGTTTAGGGTTCAYTTCCTGCAGGAGGTCAGAGGAGATGCAGGTGAACTCGGCTCAGGAAGGATCAGGTTCAGACAGACGGCACTTCAAACCTGCACTTTTAACTCAACACCTCATTGTTCCACACCAGCCTCTCCTGGTGGGCGGGGCTCTGTGTTTTTATCACCGTGACAACTGATAACATCAACAAACTGTTYATCCATCAACAAGACTTTTCCAACAGCTGAAACAGAGTAAATTAGATTGTTTTGTTTACAGAAAACCTGGGTTTTAGTTCTTTTATTAGTCTGCTAATCTCTTCCTGTTTCTGTCTTTTGATGCGATTTTCAGCTGTTTGGAAGCGAAGCCTTCAGGCTGCTGTCTGACTGTGTTTCTAAATAAAGATAAATTTGAGTGTTTTAGGAGAATTATCCTGGTTTATGGAGACAAATAAAACAACATTATGAGTTTCAGCTGGAATAAAAAGACATGGCTCTAAATCCTGGAGTGGTTTCACTTTTAGAAACGGATTATTCCTCACCAGGAACATTCATGATAAATTAGGTCAATAACTTGTTGTTTATTCAAATAAACAGCCTAACTGTAAAGCTGACTTAAAAGACAACAAGTAAACAACAAATAAGACTGTGTAAAGTCTCTTTCTGCATCATGTGACTGGACGTGACCCCAGAGTCACGTTACGATTCAAACTGATGAAGCTGTGAACACCTGACCTGCTGGTTTCATGAACMTGAGTGAGTTACAGGAGCGGGTCCATATGAAACAATGAAAACCAGGCTGCAGCAGCGACGACAGCATCATCCATCATCGTCCCAGCTCAGAGCAAACAGCAGCTTCATGAAGTTCTGTTAAACACACAGAGAAGAACACAGCTTTTATTCTGCTCCCAGATCAGCTGTAGTCTGAGAACAGGTCTGTGAMAACACCTGTAATAAAGCTGTAATAACACCTGTAATAACACCTGTAATAACACACCTGTAATAACACCTGTAATAACACACCTGTGAAAACACCTGTAATAAACCTGTAATAACACACCTGTGAAAACACCTGTAATATACTGTAATAACACCTGTGATAACACCTGTAATATACTGTAATAACACCTGTGATTACACCTGTAATATACTGTAATAACACCTGTGATTACACCTGTAATATACCTGTAATAACACCTGTGATTACACCTGTAATATACCTGTAATAACACCTGTGATTACACCTGTAATATACCTGTAATAACACCTGTGATTATACCTGTAATAACACCTGTGATAACACCTGTAATATACTGTAATAACACCTGTGATTACACCTGTAATATACCTGTAATAACACCTGTGATTACACCTGTAATATACCTGTAATAACACCTGTGATTACACCTGTAATATACCTGTAATAACACCTGTAATATC